>NC_041388.1:93069408-93099976 GCF_002162155.2 Triticum dicoccoides
CATGCACGCACCCCCCACACACACTAAGACTCCATGTCTCTCTCTCTCACACACACACAAACTAAGACTCCATCTCTCTCTCTCTCTCTCACACACACACACTAAGACTCCATCTCACACACACATGCTCTAGGCGGAGCATTTGTTCCTACCACCCTTCATCCAACCTTACCCGTATGATAAACAATCACCTTTATTTACTTGCATAACAAGGACAAATTCCACTTTACTTTAGTGGTCAGCAAACTTATCATCTATACCCTTATAAAAAAACGAGTTGGCGGTGATGGTGTGCCTGCCATCTTGTAATACAGACAGTATGATCTATATCTCAGGATAGAAAGCAAACTATGATAATTTTGCAAAAGATACCTGCACCTCTCTCCACATCATTATCTCCCGCAACCTCATTGCTCACCAATTGAAAAAGGAATAAGTCTCTGGAACAACCAAGCATGCATGGTGGCAGCTGCCGCCAGCCGACGCCGTCCATCCCCATGCCTACGCCCATTCCGACCACCAGTCACCACCATGCTCCACTCCTCCTCGCCTTATCTCTCATCTTTCATTTTTTCGATGACATTCTTGAGATACCAGTTTTCTGATAAAATTCTCGAGATGTCATTAGTTTTTACACATGGGATTACTCCTGCATGGGTCAATCACAACAGGTGTTTTGTAAAAAAATGCATATTGATGTTCCCTGCAATGCACGAGAATCTTGCTTGTAATTATATAACACAAATCACGAGTAGGAAGTGACATTTTTTTGACACAACCACGTTAACATGGCCACGTAAATCACTAGCTAAAGTAAATACCATTATACTTATATCTCGATGCAAAAGGTTGAGTACATGTCCAAAGAGTAGAGTCGCACACACGCACTCTGTCTCTCAGAATCTCTCTCTCACACACACACCAGTTACGTGACGCCCACTTAAGCAGACACGTATGTTACAATTTGTGCACCCGTGGGTACATGTGATGCTGCGCATTTATTTAAGCCAGAAGGCGAACCCAAATAGTAGCTGCATTCATTCCCCTCCCGCCGCCTCTTCTCTGGTCACCGTCGCCCGGTAGCCATGGGCCGGCCGAAGGTAACAACATACGCCATACTCCCACCGGAGCAGCGCTTTAATATGGAAATTTTAGTGGTCATGCATGCATCTTTTTGTGCTAGCACTCCTATATAAGGGTTGACCGGTCGCTTCCCGCGGACGTGCGCGGGCAGTGGGAGAGGAAGGAGAAGGGAAGCGGGCTGTGGAGTAACGTTTTTTACCACAATTTCTTAGGAAACTGAGTGCAATAATTGAGTAGTTTTGCAAACTACCAGTACTACACCTGAAACGGTTCAAAACCTATACTCCCTTGCCAGCGCGTGCTTCCCGCGTGAAACGGTCAGCATCGCCCTGGAGCGTCAGTGCCGCATTAATGCCCGGCCAGAGCGGAGGCGACCTCTCACTGGCGCCGGCTTTGAAGTGGTGCGACGGCCGAGAGAGCGCCGCTTCCCGGTGCACGTGACTGCTCCGCGTCGAGACTGGCCATAGGCCCTGTTTGGATCCATGGGTTAGAGTTAGTTTGAGCTAGTTGGGGATCAAATAGCCCTAAAGTATCCAAGCATGAGGGTTTAAATTGGAGCAAGTTGCACCGAACCCACCAAAAAAAACTATCCCACCCAAGAGGTGCTAACTGGAGATAGTTCTCATTGGGACCACTGAAAAATCACTTTTCTCTCTCCATGAAGTGCATTTATTGTCAATCTAACCCTGTCACCCAAACACCTCTTTGGCTACAGTTAGTTCAGGGTTAGTCATGAGTTAGTCTAACCTCTAGCTAAGTTAAGAGTATCAAACAGGAGCATTATAGGACATGCAAGTTGCTCAAAGCATACAGGAAAATTCGTACGTGAAATGATTTTTTTCTTTTTGAAAATGGAACGTGAAAGGAATTTTTTTAGAATGCTCTTGGCATGTCACTAACATGTGATAGTTAATCGACCTCAATAGACGGCAGAAACGCTAGCCCGCCGCACTTTGATAGAGACGAGGAGGGAGAAGCAATACGGGCTGCTGGATTACTAGAGATAGGTGTCGCACGGAAGCCAAGAAATATGGTGATAGCGTGGGTTAGCCATGTACTAGTATGATGTAACTACACTGGGCTGCCGTGTTTCGTACTCTTCCATTCCACTGTGGAGATGATTGGTTAATTTTATATCGCTGAATAATATTAAATATTATGAGTGCCTACGCTCCACCACGAGGTTCCTTGCTCCTTCTCGGTCGTCCGGAATATATGTTCTTCCACTCTATTTTTTTGCGTGAGCTTTGTTCATCATTTTTCCAACACGCGAGACATCTAGCATCAAGGTGCACGTGTTATGCAAGGATCGTTCCATCTATATGAAAAACACGTGGGACTGGAACTACGAGACGGACATGTACCCAGGAGCAGGAGTGGACGTACGAACCTGAGTAATGTAGCAAAGTAAGTGAAGTAGAAAGGCACAAATGGTATGAACATGCGTGGCATATAGGGTGTGTTTGGTTGCGTTCTCGTCTCAGCATAGTTGTTCCCTCTTCATGCATGCTCAACTCAACACCCCTATTCATGCATGCTCTCTTCATGCATGCTTCTAGTGTATTTGTGCTAAACTAGTGTGGACTCATGCACCCTCCATACACTCTACCAAACACCCAAAAGTAGGTCGAGAAGGGAACTCTTCGGCGGCATTTGTCTCTTACTGCGTACTACCACTAAACGTTGTACGTGCAATGCACGGTGATGTTATGGAGTAAGTGCCTAAGTACTCTACTACCACTATATTAGTTGGAGGCACATATTAACTTTTATATTCGTTTACGTGTATGCCCCGAGACCTTCCAACTAGATGTGTCTTTCTCTCCAGGTCGCACTTTGTATCGTTCATACCACTAAGTACTACTACGTGTGGTCTCCGACCCAGAAGTGGAAGAAGTGGAGACACTCTACCACGCTGTTTTTTTACACTGGGCTCTACCACGCTGTTCATGTCCCACTCCTTTCGCTGACGTGTGGGACATCCAGCACGTGCCGTGTTTGGCCCCCTTCGTCGTAAGAGTTGAAACGCTAGAATTCATCAAAAATAAAAAAATAATTATAAATCGGCAGTGATACTATTTTTTTTTGCGAACCAATCAGCAGTGATACTATACCACGCGGTTTCCTTGCTCCTCGATATCGGAATGAATACTTCCGTTCGCCAACATGTGGGACGTCGACCATCCTGGTCCACTTGCCATGCACGTAGAACTCCAAGGGAGAGTCACCCAGGTCGTCGCGCCGCAGTAACAATGACTAATGAGCCCTCAAATCACAGGACCACTTCCCACTTTGAAGTTGCTCGGACGAAGGAACCATCATGACTTCGTTGAATTCCGCTTCTTGAAGAAAACTACTGTACCAGCAGTACTGCTAGCTACAGTAGTTACTCCAACAGAGGCCTCCTTTCGTTCATAGGATAGGAATATGAAAATCATAGGAAGTGAGATGACATGCATCTCAATTCCTATAGAGAAAGAGATGCCATTTGATGCTTAGGATAGGAATTTTTTCATTTAGTCTAGGCTAATGTACTGGTAATTTGCTCTAAAAACTACAGTAGTAACTAGTAGTATTGGTACATGCTCGTACTCAGACACAGACACACATACTAACTACTAGTACTACTACATCTCACATGCTGGCCAGACGCCGTCGTTCTCCTTCCCGGCTTTGTCGGTGACACCCCACCGTGCTTGGATCTCCGCCGACCTCTCCGCAGCAGCGCGTGCGTCCTTTTCTTTCTTGCGATGGCGGGCCTCTCTTTTCTTGAGTGCTTTCTGACTTTTCCACTCCCTCTCTGCGGCTTTGGCCGCCTCTTGCTCTACCGCCAATTTGGCCTTGGCATCTTCAAATTCCTCCCACATAGTTGTGAGGTCACGAGCGGCGATGAACTCGGCACGACGGGATGCCATCGCTTCCCTACCATTTTGTGTGCGGTCGTGGGCGGCAAGGAACTCGGCACGGCGGGATGCCATCGCTGCCTTACCGGTTAGTGTGCGGCGCAGTGGCATGAACGACGCTTGGTGAGAGCTCTGGGTGGAGTGGCTAGACAATCGTATAGTGCATTGGTTTCTCAAGAGCTCAAGGACAGAAGACGAAGCAAATTTGGATTCCCCTTCAATCCTGGTCATTTATTACCGAGTAAAATGCATTGGCGGTCATCGAACTTGTCTCGATAGCTCACTTTGATCATTGTATACAAGATATGGTGATTATACGGTCACTAGCTCAGCGTATAGCTCCGTATTTGTCTGGTTGACCAGTCAAACAGTCCGCATGCGCCTCATCAGCTCGTGTTCTTTATCTATCTACGCGGGCCTACCTGTCAATGGAGAAAGAAATACTGTAAAAACCAAAAATAGGCGTATGTGGGGAATCAAACCACAGACTCGGCGCTGCAACACACCCTCGTCAGCCAAATGAAAATGAAATACTTCGCGTCAGACACTCACGCTCATGCTGTCAAAGCATGCTAATGCATGCACGTCACCCTCTAAATCAATGTCCTGCTCATGGCGCAACGCAAACAGCGAGCCCATCACCTGCGCGCCCCGGCGGTGCCTGACATTACTGTTTAGACGTTTGATGGAGGCCTACGCGAACGCCGAGCATGTATTCACCTGGCTCAACACTAACGGTCATACTCGGACCGCCTTGCTCATGTATATCGTCCATCACAACGACAATCTATAAAACAGCCTAAGCTAGAGAGGGTACTATGGTAGTATGGTACGGAGTATGTACTATCATGAGCGACCGATCTTAGTGCCACTGCACACCGAAACCCCTTGCATCGCTAGCGCACGCTTCTCGCCTGAAACGGTCACTGTCTCTCCAGAATGTCAATGCCGCATTCACCGGACTTAACTGCAGGTGCAATTGGTGTGTCACTGATATGCGGGCTAGATGCCCGTTGGGCCCACATGTTAGTAACCCAAATGCATGTGCAGTTAAGTCACTGAAAAAGCGTCCGCACTCACGCCCGACGAACCTACTCCGGCGCCCGTTGTGCATCCGTCTGCCGCGGCTCATTGCCATTCGCCCGCTATATTAACTTGAGCCCCAGCTCCCAGCCATAGCCAAAGACCCACACTTATTCTCCTCCGGTCCCTTCCTTCTGTCGGCACCACTTAAACCATGGCCTCCTGGCACTCTGAAGCTCTCTTGGATGTATTGTCGCAGGAGCAGATGAGGGACACCGGCGGCTCCGCTCCGGGCGCGCTCCAAAGCTCTCTTCGACGTACTGTCGCAGGAGCAAATGAAGGAGATCGCCGCCAGCCCCCCGGTCGCCCTCCACCGCCACGACCACGAAGCCGGCGCGCATGCGCGGGCGCAGCCGGCAGCGAGGATGAGTAGTACACGGTAGGTCGCCGCCGCTCTGGTCCCGGGAAGGCCACCGCTACTCCACTCAGTCGACGCCAAGCTTGGTGGGGTAAACATCGGCGGCCGATTAGCCGCTTGACGGCAACGTGGAGGCGTAAATCTTCATAACCTTGTGCTTCCGAGGAGGAGGTTATCGAGGCGGATGAGGAGGAGGCAAAGGCAATGGCCGACTTTCTCGGGTTCACGGCCGGACATGGTGGTCGGGCGCCGGCGATCGTTTAGATTAGGTTTATAGTAGGTTTTAGTATGGTTTGTGCGAAATATGTAATGAATTTCGTCCAGTTTGTAGGAAAAGTTTTCAAAATGTAATGAATTTCATCCGGTTAATTTGAAATTTGCTTTGTTTGCACGAATTTCGTCTGGTTAGTTCATATAGTTGTCGAAAGGTATGCGTGCAGCATCGGATGGCATCCATCAGTGTCCTCGGACAGATGACGGTGTAAATTTGTGGGCCAGCGCTGGAGATGCCCTAACTATCATGCTATAATCGCTAACAATCCTCCATTATTTTGCAGGGAACAGTTATCCCTCGATCAAAATCAGATCCGCGGTGCTTTGCACTCCTCCCGCGTAAGAGTGTAAACTCTTGCTTACAGAAAAATGGAGCAAGTGGACGGCACTGTAGCACGTCATATCACTCGAACTAGCCCACCTAACGAGCGGGAAAGCACCGCCCTCGTCATTTTGTTCTGGATTTCTATCTATCGATCACGCGAAAATGTTACGCTTCGCAAGTTCTAAAGGAAAAGGCGGCACACTTACGACTCGTACGCGTCGCAACCCCGACAGTCCGGCTCGCACGCCGCTCACTAGAGGGGACATGCGTTGTCTTGCAGTTTCACTGACATGTGGGACCGTAATTGAATAAACCGTCGATAGCCGAAATCTAATCGCTCGGCGGGCGTCGGCTGAGAAGAGAGAAACGGGGGAGGGAGAAGAGATCGCCCGCCCGCCGCGCACGGACTTCAAGAAATATATGGTGATAATGTGAGGTGGGCCATGCTAGAGTCCGGACCACTTCCGGAGCCCGCTCTCACCGCCCTGGCCCCTCAAGACGCCAACTGACTGCCGCATGCATGCATAGCAAGTGGTACTCCTTATGTGGAGGAGAGAGAGGCATTGACAAATTCAAGGAGTGGGCTCTGCAAGAGCCCGTCTCTACACGTGCTCCTAGGTATAAAAAATAATTCTAAAAAAGGCATAAAAACAATTGTGTCTTAAAAAAGAAAGGTAAAAAACATTTGAGAGGAAATAGATAGAGAGAAAGTGAGAAAAAGTTGTAACCTGGGCATTACATGAGGAAGGAGGGAGTGGTGCACATGCCAAGTTCACTGGGCTACCATGTTTCACACTCCTCCATCGTAACAGTGGAGACAATAGCTTTCATCAAAAATAAACAATGAATACTTGTTGCTCGTCCTCTATATCGGAAAGAATACTTTCATTCACCAACATGTGGGACGTCGACCATCCTGGTCCACCTGCCATGCACAAAATTGTCCTGGTGTACCCTGGTCGTATCGCAGGCCCAACCTTTCCCACTGTAAGTTGTTCGGACAAAGGAACCATCATGACTTCGTTGAATTCCGCTTCTTCAAGAAAACTTACTATACCCGCAATACTGCTACCACACGCGAAGACTGGACGGCACTGTACCACGTCATATCACTGAAACCCACTAGGCCAAACTAGCCCGCCTAGGTCATCTATTTTGGAACGGAGGGAGTACGTCTCTACACTGCTATGATTTTGTGTTGCACGTTCTCTGTACTTTTGCTACGATTTTCCTACCCTATGAACCAAATGAGGCCTTGTCGGTGTTCTGGGAACGAGGGTCCCCAGACTTTCCTGCCGGCGGCCTGCGGCGTGGCTCAAGCGGGGGCCCAGCGTGGCCCATCTTCATCAGCTCAAGCTCAAAGACCCCCGCGAGGGGCCAAGCCTCGCGGGGCGGACGACAGGAAGCTTCCTCAGAGGCAGCCTCATCAGGCAGGCTCGCGAGGAGGCGGAGAGATCAAGGCAGGGGTACCTCGCCAGGAACCCGTGACGCAAGCCATGACGATCGAGACCAGGCGGGCGCCGGCCAGCGAAGTGTCCTTGTTTCCTCTTTGGTGCAAAGGGGGCAAGCACAGGCCAAGGCATCAGGCAAAGGTTACCATTCCGGTGCAACGAGACCAAGACGAGCCGGACGGCAGGACGGAGGTCACCGTGGAGCCCAAGACGGCGTCATCGCCAGTGCTTTTGGCAGCCGAAGACCACCTTTGGTCAGGATAACTTGTACTAGATGTTCCCCTTTGAAATGGCCAATTGTTGGCGCCCTTCCCGCTCATTATGTGGGGAGAGGCCCAGGGCCTCTATAAATAGAGCTAGCCACCACATAGTAGACAAGATCTAGACATCTAGGGATCCCTAGAGACATCTAGACACCCCAAGAACATCGAGAGATCTAGTAGAACCCTAACAGAGAGAGAGAGAGAGAGGCGATGAACTCACCCTAGCAGTTCATTGCACCAACTCAAGAACACCTCTCGCGAGGCTGTTCTTCCCTTGTACTGTCCATCATCAGCCCCAGAGGCAATCCACCACACCACACACTAGAGTAGGGTATTACACCACAACGGTGGCCCGAACCAGTATAAACCTCGTGTCTCTTGTGTTGTTCATCATTTTCATCTTAGTTCGCACGAGAGGTTCAGACGTAGATCGGTAGGGGAGAGATCTCCGCGCGCACCCCAGTGTTCGAACCTCAAGGGTCTGCCGGAACCCCAAACCCGACAGGCCTGAATGTATGTCGACTATTGTCTGATCGATCGCCAAGCCTACAATTTTTGGAGCTAGGGCTATTGGTCGATCGACGAGGGATAAGTATAAGCGTACCACGAGCTCATCAGCCCCAACGTTTCTCTTTGGTGAGTGTTTTGCAAGTACTATAGCTCGCACAGTAGCTAGCCTACTAACACTAAGAATCATCAAACAAGCCCTGCTGATATGATAAACAGTTCAAACTTACATCTAAGCATGCCATATATTACATCAAAAAGCTGGTGAGGATACATCTGTTTCCATAACTCGGAGAGGGTTCGCATGATTCATCGCATGATTCACTATCAAACAAAAGTAGCAAGATCCGCCCACACAAGACAGTGCACTAGCCCTAAGATGGTTTGATAACACGCATTGTTCTGGTAATTAAACACAGGGCAATGCAAACTACCCTGAAGGATTAGCGTGACCAACTATTTCTTGTCATCGATCTCTCGGGCAATGACCACAGCACGGACAGCGGCATGGGAATCGATTTCTGGGGCGAAGTCCACAGGACTGACCGCGACATCAGAATCGATCTCTAGGGCGATGTCCACAGGATGGATAGTGGCATCGGAGTCGATCTCCGGGGCGACGCCAACAGGACAAACCACGACATCGGAATCATCAAGGACGTCCACTAGCACCTGCACAACCCTAACATATTAGCAAGCACATTGCAAATAATCGAAAACCACAACTATGGTAATAAGCCATTATTTTTACCTTGTGCAGCTCACCGGGGGACCTCATCCCTCTAGGGGCCATCTCCTCGTCCTCGATGGGGGCCATCACCTTGCCAGGGGAATACTGCTTCTCAACGGCGACTATCTCATCAAACTCGGTCTTGAGCCTCACATAGGTGGCAATCAGAGTTCCTGGGGTAGGCACGGTGGGGCCCTTGCTGTTCTTCCAACATCCTTTGAGGAGTTCGTCCGCCAACGTCCTCAACTCTTTGGCCAGTGCTTGTTTCTTAGAGTTCTTCGTCTCCATGGGTTGGCCCGCCAACATGGTCAACTCGTTGGTCGGTGCTTGCTTACTGGAGATCGCTGTCTCCAGTGGGTTGTCCGCCGGCAACTCTTTGCCTAGTGCTCCAGGATCCATCAATGAACTGACAAATAAAAAGCAATCGAAAGGAAACCACAATCGCAATGAAAACAGGAAAATAATAGGATGTGAGAATCGGTCAGTGCTTTGCAAAAAGAAGATTCTTGGAATGAAAATATAGCAGCATAACTGATTTGCCCACCTTTACTTCGTCGGTACAAAAAAAATGGCAGAAGTGAGTAGCCTGGAGTGAGGTTTTCTTCAAGAATGGGAAGGAAGGTCTTGAATGAGCGTTCCAGTGAAATGATGGTTGCTTCGTCCAGTCAAACTTGGAGGCCACCTTACCACTGCTGGTAAAGGTGTGGGTTTTGTGATATGACGGGTCATGACGGCCACATCGGGGTTACAGGTGAGTCTCGACTGTAGCACCTCGCTGTGATTTGGTGGATGGCACGCGGGCCCGGATGCTTTGAAATCTCCCGCATGTAGATAGAGCGGCTAGTCATATAGGAGTGCTCAATATTGTGCACCACAACCAAGGCGGAGAGGAAAACGAGAGAACTACGTAATTAATGCATGAGTTTAATTAGGGTAGTTTTGTAAAGTACGAGATACATTCCTCCAATCGCAAAATGCCTTGGTTCATGAGATTTGAGATTTGAGCCCTATAAACCGGAAGGGAGGGAGCACTGCACACGGTGTAGTCTAGTCACTTGTTGAAATCTCTAGAAAGGCAAATACTCCTTTCCGGTTTACAGGGCTATACTACTCCCTCCGTCTAGGTGTGTAAGTCATCTTACGAAAACCAAATAGTCCCAAAACACTTAGGCGCGGTGCATTAACTTCTACCTTGTTTCTTGTTTCTTGACATATCAACCAATAAGAGATGAGAGGTGTGCATGCTTTTAATGACTTGCAATGGCTAGTTCATTGCATGCAATGCTATTAATTAGCAAATAACCATTGGTCACCCCAGGAGAAAACGGTGCTAAGCATGTGGACATATGCAGAATGAGTATCAACCAATGGATAATGGAGTTTAATTGTTAAACAATAGCAATTTTGTCTCATGCAACAGCCTGGCTAGTACTCCAAGGATCCGCACCATGCGAGCGTTCGCAACTACCATGTTCGGGTTGCGCCTGGCTCTTCGCCTCTTCGAGAAGACGAACAATGATGTTACTCCTACTTCTACATTATCGAATCCACTGCTGCATGTCCGTCCACCTCGTGCGGGAGGGATAGCATGTAGCGAAAGCTTCTACTTACTGCTCCTGCCTTTGCGTCTATGACAGGTGGGCCCAACAGGTGGTTGGCCCTCCTGTCATGCAGCAAAAGGCAGGTGCAATTAAGGCACTGGAGCTCAGCCCGCGAGGGAGAGGGCGTTGTAGTAATCAAATTTCTCGGTCTTGTATGAGTTGACGTGACACATCAAAGAACTGCACTCGATATAAGTCTTTTTACACATTTCAAATGGGCTACTTCGTATGTAGGAGTAGACATATTCTGCTTCGTATGTAGTCACTTGTTGCAATCTGTAAAAAGACTTATATTTGGAAACGGAGGGAGTACAACGCATGCATGCATGCCCTGACTTTCCTTTTGATACTTGCATGTGTTGATTTGATGCACCTTGCCAAATTTTAACTATAAATTTAACTAACCAAATTTTCATGCATGTCACAAAAATTACGGGGCTGTTTGGATTTTGACTATGTTTGTCTTATGTTGCCACATTATTTTTCCCACACTTTCCACACTTGCCTAACCTGAGTTGCTCAAATTGTTAGACACACTTTGGCTTGCCTAAGGGAATCTTGCCACAATTTTTGTGTCTATGACATGTGGGGTTCACTGCTAATTAAAAAAAATCTTGTCTTAGGTGTGGATAATAAAAAAGTCTTATATTTAGGAACGGAGGGAGTAGAAAATATAAATAATAATGCAAGTTGGGGCAACCCACGTTTCCGCTAATTTTAGCCGTGGGCTCGTTCACAATTTTTACGAGGGGGTGGTTGTTCATTTAATGGAGGGACATGTAGTACCAGACTTGAACGATGCAAAGTGCGACCTGGCACACCGTAACACCACTTGGAACAAGTGGGTAGCTATCTCAAAAAACAATCAACAACTAAAAAAACCGCGACCTGGCATGTAGTAGTACACAATTTTAAACGATTGTTTTGATAGAGTGAAAAAGGAAAACTACCCCACTACATATATATAGGTCGGAGCCTCCGCGCTTGCTTGCTAGGGTTGCTCTATTCACACACTCTCATCCTCTCTAGATCTAAACAAGATAGGGGTAGTAATACTATCTTTCGCCCTTCAAAAATCACTGGCTTTCTATCCTCACCGCTAGTTACAGATCCAGACGTATCCCCTCCGCCGGTGAAGGGGAGGAGGGGCAGTGAGGGAGTCCGGGATTAGGAGGTATTCGGACAGCCGGATTATATCCTTTTGCCGGAATGTTGGACTATGAAGATACAAGATTGAAGACTTCGTCCCGTGTCCGGATAGGACTCTACTTGGCGTGGAAGGCAAGCTAGGCCATACGGATATGTATATCTCCTCCTTCGTAACCGACCTTGTGTAACCCTAGCCCCCTCCGATGTCTATATAAACCGGAGGGTTTTAGTCCGTAGGACAACATACAATCATACCATACGCTAGCTTCTAGGGTTTAGCCTCTCCGATCTCATGGTAGATCAACTCTTGTAATACTCATATCATCAAGAATAAATCAAGCAGGACGTAGGGTTTTACCTCCATCAAGAGGGCCTGAACCTGGGTAAAACATCGTGTTCCCTGCCTCCTGTTACCATCTGCCTTAGACGCACAGTTCGGGACCCCCTACCCGAGATCCGCCGGTTTTGACACCGACATTGGTGCTTTCATTGAGAGTTCCTCTGTGTCGTCACCGTTAGGCTTGATGGCTCCTACGATCATCGATAGCGATGCAGTCCAGGGGGAGACTTTTCTCCCCGGACAGATCTTTGTGTTCGGCGGCTTCGCACTATAGGCCAACTCGCTTGGCCATCTGGAGCAGATCAAAAGTTACGCCCCTGGTGACCAGGTCAGGTTTGGAATCTTAAACTACATGACCGATATCCGCGGAGACTTGATCTTCGACGGATTCGAGCCCCTGCCTTGTGTGCCATGCGGTCACGATGAGTAGGATTTAGCTCTACCATCGGACAGTGTCCAAGAAATCGCACCGGCAGCCGCTCCGACCCTCAATTCGGAGCCAGTTGCGCCATCCATGGACGGGTGGATAGACCCCACCAAGGAGGCCGTATCCTCTGCGGCGATTGAGCCAAATATCGACCTTACCCTTCACGAGAGCCGTGTTGCCAAACTGCCGGATCCTTATCCGGCCACGGACTCTGAACCGTCTACGCCCGTTCCTGTCGAATTCGATTGGGCGCCGGTCATGGAGTTTACCTCCGCGGATATTTTTCAGCACTCGCCCTTTGGCGACATACTGAACTCATTAAGGTCTCTCTCCTTGTCAGGAGAATCCTGGCCGAACTACGTCCGGCAGGATTGGGATGTGGATGACGAAGAAATTCGCCGCCCACCCACCACCCACTTAGTAGCCACTGTCGATGACTTAACCGACATGCTCAACTTCGACTCCGAAGACATCGACGGTATGGACGACGATGCAGGAGATGAACAGGAACCATTGCCCATAGGGCACTGGACGCCCACTTTATCACATGACGTATAAATGGTGCATACACCCAAAGAAAACAATAAGGAGGAACGGAAGGACGCAGCGAAGGGTTGTTCCCTCAAGAAGCAGTCAAAGCAGCGGCCTAAATGCCGCTCCAAATCCCGCTTCGGCAGAAATAACGATCACATAGACCCAGTGATAGGGCAGGGTGAACCATCGCCCGACCAGGGCAACACGGGGAATCAAAACGAACAACCTGACTCCGTCGAAGATAATAGTCCGGATGATACCACACCAAACAGGCGCTAGGAGCAACATAATGCCCACCAAAGGCTTGTTGCCATGGCGAGGAGCCTGAAAAAACAGAAGCAATGGCTCAAGGCTGCACAAGACAAACTCAAAATCAAATGGAGTGAAGTACTCAAGACTACAGCGAAGTACGACAGTAATCGCCACACCAAGAGCTATCCGAAGCGAAAGTTGCTCCCTGAATTTGATGAGGAGGCCTTAGATCCTCCACAATTAAAAAATAAAACAGCCATCCGATCGGATAGACGACCTCATAGCCAACATAAAGTGGCAAACGACGCCGCACATAAACCAGTACGCGATCCGCGTAAGGGCTCGCATCAAAAGGACGGTGCAACTAGATCCATCTATGGACCAGCAAGTGCGCTCCAACATACAATGCAACACAACAAACATCCAAACACCACGGTACACCCAAATACAGGGGTGCCGCACACCCTCTATGTTTCACCAATGAGGTGCTGGATCATGAATTTCCAGAGGGATTCAAACCCGTAAACATAGAGGCGTACGACGGAACAACAGACCCTGGGGTCTGGATTGAGGACTACATCCTCCATATCCAGATGGCTCGAGGAGATGATCTCCACGCCATCAAGTACTTACCCCTCAAGCTCAAAGGGCCAGCTCGGCACTGGCTTAAAAGCCTCCCCGAAAACTCCATCGGAAGCTGGGAAGAGCTCGAAGACACCTTTCGGGCAACTTTTCAAGGGACATATGTCCGACCACCGGATGCAAACAATTTAAGTCATATAACTCAACAGCCCGGTGAGTCAGCCCAAAAACTTTGGAACAGGTTCCTCACTAAAAAGAACCAAATAGTCGACTGTCCGGACGCCGAAGCCTTAGCAGCTTTCAAGCACAGCGTTCGAGACGAATGGCTTGCCAGACACCTCGGTCAAGAAAAGCTGAGAACAATGGCAGCATTAACAAGCCTCATGACCCGTTTTTGCGCGGGCGAGGACAGCTGGTTAGACCGATGCAGCACCAGCGACCCAAGTACATCCGAAGTCAGGGATGGAAACGAGAAATCACGACGCAGCAAGAATAAGCGCCGGAATAAAGAAGACAACCCGAAGAGGATGGCGGTAAACGCCGGATTTAGAAGCTCTCGGCCAAGCCAGCAGAAGCCGCCCTCCAAAGGCAACAAAGACGAACTGTCCAGCCTCAACAAAATTCTGGATCAAATATGTCAGATCCATAGCACCCCTGATAAACCTGCAAATCATACCCACAGAGAATGTTGGGTCTTCAAACAGTCCGGCAAGCTCAACGCCGAACACAAGGGGCAAGATACACCAAGTGAAGATGAGGACGAGCCTCGCAAGAAAAGCACAGGGGAGCAGAAGAAATTCCCACCAGAAGTCAAAACAGTCAACGTGTTACACGTGATAAAAGGGAGAAGCAAAGCGGCACCTTTAGAGGAACACACCCCAGGGCCTATCACCACGGAGCTCCGCCACTGGTCGTCTCAACCAATCACCTTCGACCATCGGGATTACTCGGCAAGTATCTGGCGTGCAGGATGGGCTGCCTTGGTATTAGACCCAATAATTGACAGATACCACTTCACCTCAGTTCTGATGGACGGCGGCAGCAGTTTAAATCTGACATATCAGGACACAGTCCGCGAAATGGGGATAGACCCAACAAAAATTTGCCGCAGGAATGCAACCTTTAAAGGAGCAACGCCAGGCCTAGAGGCTCACTGCAGGGGCTCCCTGCTACTAGAGGTTATATTCGGCTTCCCCGATAACTTTCGCAGCGAAAATTTAACTTTCCACGTCGCTCCATTCCAAAGTGGCTATCAAGCACTACTCGAACGCTAAACTTTCGCTCGCTTTAACGCAATAGCGCATTACGCTTCCCTCAAGCTCAAGATGCCTGGTCCATGCGGCTTCATTACAGTAAATGGAAATATTGAACGCTCCTTGCGCGCCGAAGACGGTGCGGCCGCCTTGGCCGCCGCACACTAAACGGCCTCACCAACTCAAGCATTTGACAGGTCGTTAAGACCACGGACACGGCTAGACGAGTCCGGCTCAGCTATATGTAATTAATACAGGTTTGATGTCTATACCCCTATTACAATACAAGGGGCTCAACGCACGCGCAAAAGTGGCAATAAGGCTCACCTTTACTCATTTTCAACTATATATTGTTTATTTAGTATAACTTAACTTTTGCACGACAACTTTTCAATTAAGTTCCTCTCTTTTTCAGATGACCATCGTGCTACACCCGTCCAGGATACGACACAACGGAGACACAGGCGCAGACGTGCAGTAGGGACCCGCTCCAAGGATTCTTTTTAGATTAAGACACTGTGTAAACCTTTTTTACTGTCTCTTGTTGATACAAATCCATCGAATTCTCAGCACAATTGAGAAGGATGCTGATGTCTTGGCATGTGGCCACGTCAAAATAATGCACGTACCTGGACACAAGGGGCTTCTTACAAAGGGTACTGTTTAGGCCCGGTTTATACCATAAAGACCGAATACCTTAGGGAGTGTTCGGCGTCGCGAGTTTGGCCTTATATGCATCAGCTCCGAATCATTCTCTTTGGTCAAATGTTGGGTTTGCCCGGCTCCTGTGTTTTGGTGCCTTACGTTCCGCTTTATCAGCTAAGGCAGCACCAGGAGAACTACTGCGATTGTGCCCTGGTTCATCCAGACGAGCACCTCAGTAGAGAAAGCCGAAAACTGACTGTCAGGATATAGCGTGAGACTGGTCAACCACTCGATGACCTATTGGAATCTTCGGGATTCCTCCACATTAACGAAGGGCCGTTTCCCGGCTAGGCATGTACGCACCCCGAATCCGGATGAGTGCGGAGCCACCAGGGGCTATATAGTAGCCCCACTGTCAAACTCCTATGGCTAAGTGAAAGTGTCAAAGCATTATAGTCCGGTTGCCTAGTTCGCTGCGCTATCACCTCCTTAATAGGACCAAGACGTTGGATTAAGTGTGAATACGCGTCTTCTGTGAACAACCCCGCATTATATGCGTGGGGGCTAAAGCCGACGACTGCAATCTTTCAGGTTATATACATGTCTACATAAACGGCCGCACAGGAGGCATCACAATACTTTCGGGCAAAAGTATAAATACAGCCTTGATAAATTCAATAAAACGTTGTTTTTACAATGGGAATACATGTCACTCAAACATAACATTCTTCGAGCACTGGGCCTCTATCGAACGAGCGCCCTCAATAACTTCTTCAAAATAGTGCTCGGCAGCCACTCGACCTATGGCCGAACCCTGTGCACGACAGTGGTGGCATCCATCTCCGCCCAGTATGTTTTGACACGGGCAAGGGCCATCCACGAGCCTTCTATGCACGCCGACCTCTTCATCGCACTGATGCGTGGCACCACAACAAGGAACTGCTGCACCAAGCTAAAATAGATGTTCGACTTCAGCCTTTCCGGCCACAAATGATCCACGACAGACCTCATGGCGAGTCCGGACAATCTATTGAGTTTGGCCCATTCGGCAAGCTGATCAATCAATGGAAGCGGACGCTCTGGAACGTTGAATTGTGACCAGAACAGCTTGTCCACTTCATGATCCGTTTGGTCTCGGAAGTATTCGGCCGCGTTGATAGCGCTCGCCGCCAAGTCCAGATATGCGTCGACCGGACTCCACAGCTGATCCAGAGGGGCATACCGCGGATCGCCAAACTTCCTCCACGGCATAAAGGGCTTCCCAGCCACAATGTCCCCGGCTTCACGCAATTCCTCCTTCTTTGCTCTCATTGTAGAGCGGGTGTCTTTGGTCGCCATTATGGACTTTTCGAGGAGCCTTCACCCGGTTTTATTCTTCAAGAAACTGGCAGCGGTCGGCAGTGTATTTTAACTTCACAACCATTTTGGCCATTTTCTCTTTGCTCTCGCTATGCGCGGCCTTCTCGTCTCTCAACTCTTCAGCCGCCTGCAAAGCGGCCGCATTACTACTTCTTGCTTGCTCCTTGGCTCGGGCAAGCTCCGCCCGCAGGGCCTCCACGGTGGCAGCTCTATCTATAGTCACAACATATTAAAGATACTGGCATCACGCTGCTCTTACTATGTGACATTCACTATAAATATCACCTACCCCGTGCCTCGTCAAGCTGCTTGTTAACAAGCTCGATGTCGGCATCCGCCGCATCCAGTCGCCATTTTAGTTCGGCAACCCCATCAGTCCGGCTAGCCACCGGAGCTTCAGACACCTGCACATAATGGCAGTCTGGTTATTACCTGGGACAACGATCCTCTGTTCGCCGCTGTTCTGGACAACAACCAGAGTCTCAGGGGCTACTATCTACACAGGGCGCACCTAAAAATGTGCGGTACTACCACAAATGCATATCATTCCACGTACCTCAAAGCCCGTCAGTAGACTCATAAAGGCTTCATGCAACCCGTTTTCGGTGGACGAAATCCTTTCAATCACCATACACATTAATGTACGATGCTCTTCTGAGATAGTCGCTCGCTCTAGCAGACCCTTCAGTACGTCCGACCGCATACCAGGTGGTGTCGGACTCTTTTGATTGCTCTCTTCAAGAGCCGGATACTGAGGGCTTCGGGTGACCATGGGATTACCTTTTGGACTTGCCGGATCCGGAGTAACTCTCCATGATGACACTTCAAGGTCGCCTGCTTCTTGAGACAGGGAGTCCGGGGGAGGTGTTTCGCTCTCCATCATCTTCGAAAGAAGATCCCCCGAAGACGAGCTCTGCTGAGAAGGGCTCAGATCCGAACTGGCTTCGGTTATCTTCCTCAGAAGTAAGGTAGTATATCTTCACAATTAAGTACTTTTTGATTACTTGCAGCTCGTTAGAGGGCTGATCCCAGACGGACTTTGTGCGGAAAGAGCACCCTCCGAGGCGGGACCCTCTGGTGGAGTTTACTTCTCCCATTTGGAAACTTTGGTTTCCGGATCATCAGAGGTAGTCCTCTTCCTCCCCCGGGGCGAGGGAATGTCAGATTCCTTCCCTTGGTTATCCTCCCTCACGGAGGCGCTCGTTCCCTCGTTTGGAATAGGTAGCGGTGGGGGCCCGCTTTCGCCCTCTTTACTCCCCCTTCATCTTCCTTTGAGGGCATCGGGCAAGGTGCTAGCTCAAGCATATTTTCCAGCACCGGATTGTCCAAGCCTTCGGGAAGGGGTGCCGAACACCGGATCATCTTCGCCTTTGTTATCCAGTCCTGGTCAAAAAGCGATTCTTCAGAATGACGTCATGATGAATGAAAGACAGTGTGTTCGGCTAGAGGATTACTTACTTGGGCCGCGGTGCGGTTGCTGCTCAGGCCCACGTCCTCGGAGGTGTCCGGACACTCTATTTGGGGTCCGAAGAACGACTTGTACATCTCCTCGTGCGTCAGGCCGAGGAAATTCTGAATAGCGTGCGGTCCTTCTTGGTTGAATTCCCACAAGTGGAGGGGCTGGTGTTTGCAAGGCTGGACTCGACGAACCAGCATGAATTGCACTACCATAACCAAACTAAAATCTCCCTCGAAGAGATCTCGGATGCGGCTTTGCAGTATGGGCACATCCTTGGCTGGACCCCAGCTCAGCCCCCTGCTGATCCATGACATCAGTTGTGGTGGAGGGCCCGAGCGAAAGGCGGGGGAAGCTACCCACTTGGCACTTCTGGGAGTGGTGACGTAGAACCACTCCCGTTGCCATAATCCGAACATCTCTGGAAAGGAACCCTTTGGCCACGGAGCTCCAGCGAGCTTGCTTATTAATGCCCCTCCGCACGCTGCATGCTCCCCCTCAACCGTCTTCGGCTTCACATCAAAAGTCTTGAGCCACAGGCCGAAGTGAGGGGTAATGCGGAGGAAGGCCTCACAAAGGACAATAAATGCCGAGTTGTGGAGAAAGGAATCCGGGGCTAGATCGTGGAAATCAAGCCCGTAATAGAACATCAAACCCCTTACGAAGGGATCCAAAGTGAGGCCTAGTCCTCGAAGGAAGTGGGAGATAAACACGACGTCTTCATTGGGTTCGGGAGTAGGGACGACCTGCCCTCGGGCAGGCAGCCGATGCGAGACTTCGGCGGTCAAGTATCTTGCCTCCCTCAACTTCTTGATATCCTCTTTCATGACGGAGGAGGGCATCCACGGGCCCTGGAGGCTGGATCCGGACATGATTGAAGGTCCGAAGCACCTGACCTGGGCTTTGGGTGTTAGAACTCAAGGCGGTGGAAGGATTCGATTGAGCACGGGAGGAAAAAAGTAAAAGCCTTGACCCTTTATAAAGAGGGTGAATATCAAGCGTCCTCCTCGTGGCCGTTTGGGACTTGCCTAAAATCTAGGAGTGCTAGGCACGGTTGGGTTACCCACACCCGTATTGATGAGAATCCCGTAATAAGGGGGACACGATCTCTGCTTTGACAAGACGTGTCAAGAAACTGCCTCGCGTTATGTGCGGGGCTGGTTAAAGAAAAATGGTTCGAATAATCACCGGGCCATGGCATGATGTCCTGTTGCCAAAACGTGTCAGCAGATTAGATTTGTGGAAATATTATTCTCTCTACGCTGGCATGTGGAACTTATTTTGCAGGGTCGGACACTATCCTTGTATTTAGATTTTTCCGTGGTGTATTCGGAGGAGGAACCCGCCTTGCAATGCCGAAGACAACACTACGTGCTGGACTAATCCTCATTGAAGCCTGCTTCAGGGGCTACTAAGGGAGTCCGGGATTAGGGGGTATCCGGACATCCGGATTATATCCTTTTTCCAGACTGTTGGACTATGAAGATACAAGATTGAAGACCCCGTCCCGTGTCCGGATAGGACTCTACCTGGCGTGGAAGGCAAGCTAGGCAATATGGATATGTATATCTCCTCCTTTGTAACCGACCTTGTGTAACCCTAGCCCCCTCCGATGTCGATATAAACTGGAGGGTTTTAGTCCGTAGGACAACATACAATCATACCATAGGCTAGCTTCTAGGGTTTAGCCTCTCCGATCTCGTGGTAGATCAACTCTTGTAATACTCATATCATCAAGAATAAATCAAGCAGGACGTAGGGTTTTACCTCCATCAAGAGGGCCCGAACCTGGGTAAAACATCATGTTCCCTGCCTCCTGTTACCATCCGCCTTAGATGCACAATTTGGGACCCCCTACCCAAGATCCGCCGGTTTTGACACCGACAGGAAGCGTTTAGGCCGTCGTCGACAGCAAGGGAGGAGACCCACTGCTGGCCGCACCGTTATCTCTGGCTGAGCACCGGCACCGGAGGTCTCCGATCCCTTCGTCGTTGCCTGTGGGCGGATCCGGCCTCTCGCCGCCCACCTATCCACATCCCGACGACCTTCAGGTATATCTTCGTTCGAAACCGCCATAGCTCTACTTCCCTAGCTTGCTACATCGCTGCATGTGCATCATTTTCTACCTCTCATCCCCTCTCGATCGGATGGTCCAACGTCACATTTTTCTTCTTCTATTGTTAGAGGTAAAGCTACTTCATGGAGTCGAATCTTGTAGTACTTGGTTCAAACAAGAAATAAAGTGGGGGTGGGGGAATTTAGTATGTACATAGGACTTGGTAGAAACAGGAAGGAAAGGGGTGAAAGTAGTACAGACTGGTCATCCAACCGGTCTCTTGGTCGAAAAGGGAAATATAGGGGTAACGCTGTGCACAGTGGTATGACCAGGACTAGATTTGCTATCCACACATAGGAGTAGGTGGCTAGAGTGAACAAAAATGGGACCAGCCCAGATATGTTTCTTGGATGTTTGTTTCTCGGGGCAACAAACTATGAATCACCACTTTATGCCCCTTCTTTACGTACATGGTGCTGGACTGCTGGTGCACCCACTGTTCTTAATCTAATGTCCCTGGTAAAAATGAAGCCATGCCACTGTTATAAGCTACAACAAGTTTAGCCAAATGTTTTTGCCTGTAATTGTTTGAGACTCTGACTGTTTCCTCTGTGCCTTTTTGTGCAAACAGGGATATCCAATTCACCTGGTTGCTGTTGTGACCTTTTGGTGCACTGCACAAAACTCTTCTTAAAAGAAGTGACTTTTGTGTTGTTTAACTGGAATGTCAGAATGGAACAGTTGGTTCATTTTGGTGGAACTGCACAAAGGGAGATCTGTGTTCCAGTCCTCATCGTCCATATTTGCAACATAACCTTCCTTTAGGTAAGAATGATATTTAATGCATGTGTTTATCTCTATTTTCCGACTGCCATGAGAAAATAATGTTGTTTTTTTACTAGTACACTTGTACTCCCTCACTGACAAAACCAATTCTGAATTAGAAGTCCAATCATGTACTTGGTTTCACCAACTGGTGGGAAGAAAGAGAAACAGAGCATGAAGAGGAAGGAGAAGAAGAATAAACGGTGCCAAGGCGATCATGCTGAAGCCAGAGGCCTCAGGTCGAGGCCATTCAAGGGCTCCGGTAACGACTACCTTACATGTGAGACGATCCTCCAGGGAGCCCTTCCACTTCTGCTGTCTCACTTAATTAATTAGGAGTACTTAAGTACCACTAATTTATTACTGCCTAATTTTCCTGTTGGAGTTAAACAAATCTTTAGTAGGACCCTATGATGAATCATGTACGTGTGTATGTTTGTCTATGGAAGTGAATCATGTGGTGGAGCAAGGAGGGAATATTATTCGTGTCATGACATAATAGTGCTATTGTTTTGCATGTCAATTTTATTGCCATTGGTTCAATGAGGCAATGTTTTGCGTATTGTCCATCATGAATATGATGCTACTGTTTGAGTAATATGCTAATGTCTTCCTATCCTTCCTCACTAAGTTAATGAAGGTTTCACCTTGTTCCTACTTGTGCAAACAGGGATCATGTTGTGCCAATCATACATTTTAGTGGAACTACACAAGACAATACAATGAACTGTATCCCAGCCAGTGCTTTAACTCTGCTGGAAGTTCTTCATAATATTTCAATATAATCTCAGCACTGGTAAACAAGAGTGATTTCAACCATACATTTGAAGTGCACAAAAATATATACTATTGTGTAATTCCAGTGAGTGCTTTATCATCTCTTATGGGACTACATGAATAAGCTTTTTTCTCAGGTTGGTACGGGCCTAAGGCCTTCATCCATATTAGTTTGTTGTCATCTCTATTTGTATCGTGCTACTATCATGAGAAACTCCTTTATCTTTGCACGTTAAAGTTTTGCAACCTATGATAAATGGCAATGCTTTGAGTGTTGAGTTGAGCTAATTGGCACTGATTAAATAAACTAATACCTCTATTTAAGCAAGACTACTATGTTGCTAACTTTACCCATTAAGATAATGAGGGTGCTTCTATTTGTTAGTGTATGTTTCATCAACTAGTTCCACTATTACAGTAATCTCACTCTCTCAATATATGTGCCAACAGGGATGCTCGATTTTGGTGGAACTGCACAAAAACATTGGGTGCTTCATTGCCTCGACAGCATCCGTCCTTTCCCATCAGTTGCTAATCTTTGCTTGCTTTCTTCCTTTGCTGTGAGTCGCTTGGCTTATCTCGGCTTCCAGTCAAAGGAAATAGTAATTAATATGCTACCTCACATAGGTTGGTACTAGTCTTTATCCTGATTATTGTGCATGTCATATGTATTGGTATTGGTATTGTGCTACTGTTTGCCGATTTCATAAAGGAGTAATTTGGAGCCTGAACTCGCAGGCAAATCATTACATCAGGTGATTTCAGTAGAAATGCACAAAATGATCAGATGGACAGGTACTTATGCTACTGCTATGTACTCCAAAGTTCACTCAGACAAGCATCGATGTTGACAAGAAGTGCCTATATTCATTCGAGTATCAACCGGCATCAATCAATTGTCAAACTCCAAGTATTAGGAGAGTGAACGCCAAAAATATTGCTTGGTGCATAGCCCAGAAAAACGCAGTCCAGTCTTTGGTCCCAACTTGTGCCTTTTGGTTATCGGCACATATGGTAGCGAACTATATGGCATGGAGTCTAAAGATTCCAGACAAGTTGGTTGACGTGTATATTCATCTGGCACTTAACCAGTCTGCACACCAAGGATGCTCCATTTCAGTTGAACTGCACAAAAAATATGGGTGGTTCATTTTCTCAACCGCCTCCTTTCTCGTTTGCAATGTAGAATTTTGGCGAGATACATGACCAAGATGAGCCAGTAAACTAGTTGGATGAAAGTAGTGGCCAAGTTGCTCAAACCTCCCTCGTCACGAGGCCACTATTTGAGGATAAACCTACAAGCAAAGTTCAGATTGTCGGTGCTGCCTGTTATGTACTCGAAAGTTTACTCATATAAGAACTAATTTTAGCAAGAAGTACCTCCGATTGAACACCATTTACCAGTCTGTACCCAAGGTAATTAAAGTTCATCCATGGATCATATTGGTTGTGATCTCAATCATTTGGATGCATCAACATACTGAACATGTGTATATCTGAATCTTTTTGTGAATTATGTATGAATATTTTCGTGTGATCTATCAATCATTTGGATGCATAGATATGTTAAGCTTGTGTATATATGAATCTTTTGAGTTGTTGATAGTGAATGTTGGCTATGAATATGAACGTGTCCTGTGAACCTGAGTTTGATATGAATGTTTACCTTTTCTGTTGTATTTGTGTGTGAACTTGTTAGTATGCCTACTGTGGGTTATAAAACACAGGTCTCTTATAAAAGTAATGTTGTGTCCAATTTATTTTTTCCCTTCTACCACATTATATATACTATCATAAGGGCCCGTGTGTTGCATCGGGAAAAAAATATGGCACACACTTACGTTTATTCTTCTTTACCGGGTCTGTCATTACATGTGCTCCAGTGTAATAACATCATAAATTACCAAACTGCCTTAGGAGTTTTTGTCTCATGCACCACAGTGAGAATGATTGACAATATGAGCATCACCAGCCTGAAGAAAGTTGTTGCTATTATGACCGGCATGGCCAAGAGGATATATGATGCGCACTGACATCCAACAACAACATTTCTCATGGTTTTGGGTTTTTTTTTTCTGAACCAGTGCTATATTTGATTATTTGGCACAAAAAAGTTGTAATTCTTTCACTCCAACTATGACCAACATGGCTCGTCATTCTTCCAAAAGATGTCCCTTACGATATTTTTTCAGAAAAAGGAGTGCATTATCTCCTTGCTGTCATCTAACTGAAGGAAACTGAATGTGAAAATTTAAGTGTATATAGACTGACCCACTCGGAATGCATACAAAAATATTTTTATCCAAGTCATCAGTGCCAACACTGTACCTCCAGTGTCCATCTGCATCTACACGGCTAGGTCTAATCTTAAGCAAGAATGAAACTACCAAGCAAACTGAGATAACAACATGTAGCCGACCCCGGGCAGCACGTGGTCAGGGATCATCAGCAGAGAAACACGAAGTCGGCTGACGACCGCCGAGCATGGCCAGGCCCATCTCGCTCTAGTGGCTGCCGTGGTGGCTCCCGGGCCTCTCCGTGGCTCCTCCACTCCGAGTCCATAGCCCGACCTCGGCATTCCGCCTCCATTCTCCTCCACCCTCTGTCCCGCGTGCTCATCCACACCTCCCTCTCCAAGCCGACGAATCCGACCTTCCCCTCGCTGGATCCGGTCCACCACGAGCCTCAAGCCACCCTGCCGCCGCACTCGCATCCATGTCGTGTGTGGTGTAGAGGTGGCCAGGATGTGGAACAGGCTGCGTCGCAGGCATCTGCGCGCTGCGCCTCCGCTTCCTCACCCCGGCGAGCGCCGGACTGAACAGCTTCACGCCGGACTGCCGTTTTGTTGTACAATTTCCCTCCGTTCTCTTTCTGTGTTTGTTGATTCAAGAGGCTCGTTGTTGATATGCAATTTTCCAGGTATATAAACTGGTAGACTTTCATGTAAGCAATCGAGGTGGGATTACTCCGAGTACATGTGTGAAAATCAGGTAAGGTACAGATACAGAAGCGTGCATGCAAGCCGAAACATGCGTGCGGGCCCAATAAGAGAATGTGGACATGGACCAATTGGATGGACAAAGTTTTTAGTACCGCCTCGCAGCAATTGGACGGTCTGTCGATCAAAACTAACGGAAAAAAACTGAAAGCATAAATTCACGGAAAGAAGCGTATTGTGATGGTGAACCCAAAGAGTCAATCCGTGCTTTATTATTAGGGAAAGATTTATATAATTACTATTATCGTATATTTTATAGACACTTATATATACATTATAAAAACATCCCACGTGTTATTAACTTATAAAAGTAAATGTTTAACGGAAGTTGGCAAGGAAAATCCTGGTTGTTTTTGACTCACAGGCAAGGAAAATCCTGGTGATTGCGTACAAAAGCTTGCGAAGATTTTAAGGACCAATTTAATAATAATGCGCTCATTTTTATTTTGAGCAATAACTCACTAATTTCTTAATATTATATATATATAATGTGCCTCTCCGGTTTATTCTTTGATATTAATTGCTCCTTCTAACATAACATTATATACATAACGAGCCCACCTAATACGTGTATTTCAAGGAAGTGCAAATGGGCTGGGATTTCTTAGAAAATATAAATGGGCCTGATTGACGCGAAATTATTTGTTCACCCAGCCCAGCAAATGGATTGTACATTCTAGAAAACATGGGTTAAATATATGCCACATTTTTGCAGGCTGGCATGTGGGCCAATAGGTCGAAGCCTACGCAGGGCGTTGTCAACTTGGTCAACAACTGATTGTGTCATCCATAGCGATTGAATTTATATCCAACGGCCGGCATGCACCTTCAATCTCTCGTCTTCTTCCTCCAGCGTCGCTGGGACCGCCTGGTCCGGCCTCCGGCGGCTAGCGGCTCTGCTTAGCACGCATCGCTGCGAAGCGCTACCCCACCGCCGGCCAGGCTATCCCTCCACCCCTCGACACCTCCTGTTATTCTCCACAGACTACAGCCCCATGCCGCAACAGAACTAGTTATAACCCTTCTCCTCCTCTCAATCTGCGACTCCACTGCCGCGTTTTCCCATCTCCGAGTCGTTCCCGTCCGGGGCCTCGTCGTCGTCCACCGCCTCACTGCGTTCGGTGCGGCGTGGTCAACAAATGAGAGTCATCGGAAGAGGACTGTACGTGAAGAGCCTGACGGCTGGGACCCACGAGGTCCATGGTCGTACGCAAGGAAAGTTCCTCCTTATTAAGCTGAAAAAAAATGTTTCCTCCACCTGACAGCTGGGACCCACCGGCTGTATCTTCGCATGGAAGGAAGTGCCTCCTTGTTTTGCGAAAAAAATTATTCATCCCGTTGACAGCTGGGACCCGTCAGATTTGGTGACTGACTTGTGGGCCAACTAAGAGGACGTGTACGCATGGCTTTGTCAACTTAATCAACAAATGATTCTAGCAGTTGGACCATTGGATGTTAATCCAACAGTCGTGCTCCTTCTTCAACCTTTGTTCTTGCTCCTGTCTCCCGTGGGCGGCACCGCGGCTGTGCTGCCGCGCACCCGAACCAGTGAAGTTTCCTACTCCTCTCCATCTGCTTCTCCACTGCCCCGTCTTCCCCATCTCCAGGTCGTTCCAGTCTGGGTGCGCTCGGCATGGTGTGGTCAACGTGGTCAACAACCGAGAGTCATCGAAAGATGACTGTACGTGAGAGGCTGACAGTGGGGACGCACCACGCCCATGGATGCATGCATGCAACGGAACGCGGCGAGGTCAACGTGGTCAAGGAACGACTTCCATCGGAAGTATACTATACGTGGAGAGTCTCAGCTAGGTCCACGGCCGCAGCAAGTAAGTGCCTCCTTATTACGCGGAAAATAATGATTCCTCCAACTGACAGCAGGGACCCACTGGACGGGGCACCGTATTTTGTGAAAAAATCATTTGCCCCCTGACTGTTGGGACCCACCTGATGGGCCACCATATTTCGCGAAAAAACATTCCCCCCGATGTCATCTCGGACCCACCGGAAGTGCCTCCTTATTACGCACAAAAAAATGAATACTCCCCCGGCTACCTGGGACCCACCTTGGTGGGAGGCTGACTTGTGGGCCTACTAAGTTGACGGGGATGAAGGGCTTTGTCAACTTAGTCAATATGAACGATTCTAGCTCCAGTGACCGAACGATGTCCATCCAACGGCCGTAGTGCTTCTTCAACCTCTGGTCTTCTTGCTCCAGCCACCCAAAGCAGTGTCGGTCGTGCCGCATGCTCCTGCCTCTCGTGGCCCGCTGTGCTGCCGCGGAGGCCTCACCGCCCCCTTCTATTCCGACCGCTGGCCAGGTCCTGCGACGACTGCAGCCTCATGCCACAGCCGAACCAGTGAACCCTCGTACTCCTCTCTGCGCGGCCTTCCACTGCCACGTCTTATCCGGCTCCGCGTCGTCCCCTTTCTAGGCCTCGCCATCGTCCACCGCCGTGGTGCTCACCGCGTGGCGTGGTCAACATGGTCAAGGAACGACTTCCATCGGAAGAGTACTGTACGTGGAGAGGCTGACAGCTGGGTCCACGGCCAGAGCCCAGTTTTTTTGTGATTTGCCAAGTAAGTCGCTTTGTCAGGCCTGTTGGGCTGCAAATCTTTCAAGACGAGGAGAGCTTTCATTCGGCTGGCCGAGAAAATGGCCCATCAGTAATGAGAAATGGGTTGTACATTTTTAAAACACATCAAATCGGCAATTAGTTTCCAATATCTTTTTTCATTTCGAGATTTTAAATTACATTAATTTTTATGCGTGGAGAATTTGTTGGATTTTATATTGATATGCACTTATTTTTAAAATCAGTTTGAATGAGTCAAAATTTCGGGATTAACAATAGTTCGGACCGCACCGAAATATGCAAAATTTCATATATTTTTTTAACTGTGGCCACAATATGGGCTGTAATGCTAACAAAAAGAATATGGGCTCCAAAAAAAACCTTAAGAATTAGCAAATGGGCTGTAAATTATTTGAAATAATGGCAGATGGGTTGTATGTTGTTTTCCACAGATTTGAGGCTTTCCTAAAAAAAGGTTGACACACAAGCAGTGACTGTTGGATGTCCATCGAACGGCCGTCATGCTTCTTCAATCTCTGCTCTTCCTGCTCCAGCCGCTCAAACAAGCGCCGGCGGGACTGCCTGCTCCCTCCTCCCCACTGTCGGCTGTGCTGCCATGCAAGCCTCACCGCCCCACTGTACTCCCATCGCTGGCCTAGCCATCCCTCTACTCACCCACACCTGTTGTTATTCTCCGGCGATGGCAGACGAACCAGTAAACCCTCGTACAGTCATACTCCCCTCTGCCGAGTCTTCCCTGCCTCCGTGTCGTTCCCTTCCTAGGCCTCGCTGTCATCCACCGCCCCGGTGCTCTCGGCGCGGCCTGGTCAACATGGTCAACGACTGACATGCATCTGAAGTGGACTGTACGTGGAGAGGCCGACAGCTGGGTCCATGGCCGCATGCAAGGAAATGCCTCCTTATTGTGCGCAAAATAATGATTCCTCCACCTGACATCAGGGACCCACCAAAAGGGCCTCTGTATTTCACGAAAAAAACGTTACCGCCGCTGACAGCTCGGACCCACCAGCTATATCTTCGCACGCAAGGAAGTGCCTCCTTATTATGCACAAAAAAATGAATACTCCCCATGTTAGCTGGGACCTAGTATAGTGGTAGGCTGACTTGTGGGCCTACTAAGTTGACGGGGACGGAGGGCTTTGTCAACTTAGTTAATATGCACGATTCTAGCTCCAGTGACCGTACGATGTCCTTCCAACGGCCGTAGTGCTTCTTTAACCTTTGGTCTTCTTGCTCCAGCCGCCCAAACCAGCGCCGGTCGTGCATCGTGCTCCTGCCTCCCGTGGCCGGCTGCGATGCGGCGGAGGCCTCACCGCCCCTACTACTCCCACCGCTGGCCAGGCCATCCCTCTACTCACCCACACCCCCTGTTATTCTGCAGCGACGGGAGCCTCACACCGCAGCGAACCAGTGAACCCTCGTACTCCTCTACGCATGGGCATCCACTGCCGCGTCTTCCCCGGCTCCGCGTCGTCCCCTTCCTAGGCCTCGTCGTTGTCCACCGCCCTGGTGCTCTAGGCTCGCGTGGTCAACGTGGTCAAGGAACGGCTTCCATTGGACGTGGACTATACATGGAGAGGCTGACAGTTGGGTCCACGACCGCAGCAAGGAAGTGGCTCCTTATTACGTGCAAAATAATTATTCCTCCACCTGACAGCGGGGACCCACCGGACGGGCCACCGTATTTCGCGAAAAAAACATTTGCCCCTGACTACTGGGACCCACCAGCTACATCTTTGCACCCAAGGAAGTGCATCTAGAAAAAAAACGATTCACCCCCCTGACTACTGGGACCCACCAGCTACATCTTCGCAGGCAAGGAAGTGCCTGACAGTCGGGACCCACCTGGTCGAAGCGTACGTAGTGTTGTCATTCTGGTCGCGAACGTGTATGTACATATATACTGGTGGATGTAGAGGCGCGCACGTGTCGTAGTAGAGGCGCGTTCGTGTCGTAGTAGAGGCGCGCACGTAGCATGTACACGTATGTACAGCGACCTGGGTGCAAGAAAGAAAATAAGGTCACGTATGTGTACATACGGGCGGGGTCTCGAACGCCTACTCGCACGTACGTACGGTCAGGGCTCGTGTACATGGCTGGGTCGGAACGGAGAAACAGCGTCATCATCATGTTCATGGGGAGGCAACAGAATGCGTCGTGTTCATGGGGAGGCAACAGAATGCATCATGTTCATCGGGAGGCAACGGAACACGTGGGAGCCAACCGGCTTGGTCGGAACGGAATGCGTGGTCGTGTTCATCGAGAGGGCTTGGACGGAACAGGCGATGGAAACGAGGCATGGCGTACCGCACAATGGAGGAAACGGACCTCCTACGTTCGGAACGGGGTCCTGTTGATCGGGAGGGGTCTGGCGTACTGCAAAACAGAGGAAACAGACCTCCTACGGTTGAAACGGGGGCCCTGTTGATCGGGAGGGGTGTGGCGTACCGCAAACCAGATGAAACGGACTTGTGTTGGAGCGCTACGGTCGAAACAGGGGTCCTGTTCATCGGGAGGGGTGTGGCGTACCGCAAAACAGGACTCCACGGGATACTATTCATCTCCACCGTCGACCTCCTCCAGCCTCCACGGGCTACCGTCGACCTCCTCCAACCTCCACGAGATCCTGTTCATCCAACCTCCACCGTGCACTACTCCACCGGCTACTGTTCAACCACCCCTCCACGGGCACCCCTCCACCGTCTACTGTTCATCCAGCCCTCCACACCACGGGGTCCTGT
>NC_041388.1:93100337-93253738 GCF_002162155.2 Triticum dicoccoides
TTCATCCCAGAGGCAGCATCGATCGGCTTCAGTTAGCAGCAGTAGCGAAGGAATCGCTCGATCGGGTTCAGTTAACATCCATCGATCGATCGCTCGGGTTCAGTAATGCGTAGCCTGCAGTGCAATCGCTCGGGTTCTGTTAGAGCCTAACGCCTCGCTCGGGTTCAGTTAGAGCCAACGCCTCACACACATGCGCGTATGTGTATGAGAGAAACGCGCATCGCTCAGCCCCCGACATCCCACCGTAACTGGGAACTCCCCAAAAATTTCCTCCCCCTCGCTTCTACCACGGTTTTTTCCGTCATGGACGGCCCAAAGAATGTCATGCAGTTGCGTCTCCAGCCCGCCCAGGACAAAAAGCCCATTTTTGTCATGCTTTTTTGTCATAGAAGTAGGAGCCCACCACATCTATGATGATACCGGGTTTTGTCACAATTATCGTCATAGAAGTGTCATATGTATGACAGAAAAAAAATCGTTCGGCCCAAAATGTCACGGATGTGTCATTTTTTTTGTAGTGGTTGCTTGAGAGAGACCATCTTCATCCTACGCCTCCTACGGATTGATAAACCTTAGGTCATACACTTGAGGGAAATTTGCTACTGTCCTACAAACCTCTGCACTTGGAGGCCCAGCAACGTCTACAAGAAGAAGTTTGTGTAGTAGACATCACCAAGTATCTAGGGCAGCTCCACTTCCAGTGACCATTTCCTTTGCAGTATCAGCACTCAGTTTTAGGCTTGGGTCTAGCTTTGGGCTTCTTCATGGGAGTGGCAACTTGCTTGCCATTCTTCTTGAAGTTCCCTTTCTTTCCCTTTGCCCTTTTCTTGAAACTAGTGGTCTTGTTAACCATCAACACTTGATGCTATTTCTTGATTTCTACCTTCGCCGATTTCAGCAACGCGAAGAGCTTGGGAATTACTTTCGTCATTCCTTGCATATTATAGTTCATCACTAAGTTCTAGTAAATTGGTGATAGTGACTAGAGAAATTTGTCAATTACTATCTTATGAGGAAGATTAACTCCCACTTAATTCAAGCAATTGTAGTACCCAGACAATCTGAGCACATGCTCATTGGTTGAGCTATTCTCCTCCATCTTGTAGGCTGATACGTCTCCAACGTATCTACTTTTCCAAACACTTTTGCCCTTGTTTTGGACTCTAACTTGCATGATTTGAATGGAACTAACCCGGACTGACACTATTTTTAGCAGAATTGCCATGGTATTATTTATGTGCGGGAGCAAACGTTCTCGGAATGACCTGAAACTTCACGGAGCGACTTTTCAGAAAATATGAAAAATACCTGCAAAAGATGAAGGCCAGGGGGCCCACCATCTCTCCACAAGGGTGGGGGCGCCTGCCTCCCTAGGGCGCGTGCCCTACCTCGTGGGCCCCCTGTTGCCTCTCCAACTCCAACTCCAACTCCATATATTGTGTTTCAGGGAGAAACAAATCAGAGAGAAGAATTCATCGTGTTTTACGATACGGAGCCACTGCCAAGCCCTAAAACCTCTCAGGGGGCTGAGCTGGAGTCCGTTCGGGGCTCCGGAGAGGGGAATCCGTCGCCATCTTCATCATCAACCATCCTCCATCACCAATTTCATGATGCTCACCGCCGTGCGTGAGTAATTCCATCGTAGGCTTGCTGGACGGTGATGGGTTGGATGGGATCTATCATGTAATCGAGTTAGTTTTGTTAGGGTTTGATCCCTAGTGTCCACTATGTTCGGAGATTGATGTTGCTATGACTTTGCTAGCTTAATGTTTGTCACTAGGGCCCGAGTGCCATGATTTCAGATTTGAACCTATTATGTTTTCATCAATATATGAGTGTTCTTGATCCTACCTTGCAAGTCTATAGTCACCTATTATGTGTTATGATCCGTTAACCCCGAAGTTTCAATAATCGGGATACTTACCGGTGATGAACGTTGTTTGAGGAGTTCATGTATTCACTATGTGTTAATGCTTTGTTCCGGTTCTCCATTAAAAGGAGGCCTTAATATCCTTTAGTTTCCATAAGGACCCCGCTGCCACGGGTGGGTAGGACAAAAGATGTCATGCAAGTTCTTTTCCATAAGCACGTATTACTATATTCAGAATACATGCCTACATTATATCAATGAACTGGTTATGACTGTTACATGATGAACCACATCTAGCATAATTTTCTATCACTGATCCATTGCCTATGAGCTTTTCATATATTGTTCTTTGCTTATTTACTTTTTCGTTGCTATTTCTATCATCACTAAAAAATACCAAAAACATTACTTTTACTATGGTTACCTTTTGCTACCGTTACCACCACTATCATAGTACTTTGCCACTAAACACTTTGCTGCAGATATTAAGTTTCCAGGTGTGGTTGAATTGACAACTCAGCTGCTAATACTTGAGAATATTCTTTGGCTCCCCTTGTGTCGAATCAATAAATTTGGGTTGAATACTCTACCCTCGAAAACGGTTGCGATCCCCTATGCTTGTGGGTTATCAAGACTATTTTCTGGTGTCGTTGCCAGGGAGCATAGCTCTATTCTTTGAGTCACTTGGGATATATATCTGCTTATCATTATGAAGAACTTGAGAGATCCAAAAACCAAGATCTATCCCTCAACTACGAGTGGAGGTAAGGAACTGCCATCTAGCTTTGCACTTGACTCACGTTCTGTTATGAGTAAGCTTGCGACACCTCCACCTACTTCTGCTATTCGTTCTGATATGTCGCATGTTATTGATGATGCCACTTCTGCTATGCATGATACTTATGATGAAACTACCTCTATGCCTGATACTACTGTGCCACTTAGTGATTTTCTTGATGAACAACTTCCTAGGGCTAGAGAGATTGAAAATATTGAATCTGATGATACTAGTGAAAGTGATGAAAGTGATGATGAAGAATCACTTGTTATTCCTAAGGGTTATGTTTTTGATCAAGAAGCTTCTTTAGCTATTTTAGCTTGTAAAAATAGAAATGAACTCAAAAGGTTATTAGCTAAATGGACTAAGCAATCTCTAAATGCTAGAATGAAACCTGACCCTGCTTTTGCTACTTCACCTATCTTTGTTACTGATAACGATTATGAATTATCTATTGATCCTGATATAATTACTTTGGTTGAATCTGATCCTTTTCATGGTTATGAATCTGAAACTGTTGTGGCGCATCTTACTAAATTGAATGATATAGACACCCTGTTCACTAAAGATGAGAGAACTTGTTACTTTTATATCCTTAAAATATTTCCGGTCTCATTAAAAGGTGATGCTAAGATATGGTTTAATTCTCTTGGTCCTGGTTGTGTGCATAGTCCCCAAGATATGATTTATTACTTCTCTGCTAAATATTTCCCTGCTCATAAGAAACAAGTTGCTTTAAGGGATATATATAATTTTGTGCAAATTGAAGAAGAGAGTCTCACACAAGCTTGGGGGAGGCTTATCCAATTACTTAATGCTTTGCTTGATCATCCTCTTAAGAAAAATGAAATACTTGATATCTTTTATAATGGAATAACCGATGCCTCCAGAGATTACTGGATAGTTGTGCTAGTTCTGTTTTCAGGGAAAGAACACCGAATGAAGCTAAAATTCTATTGAATAATATGTTGACAAATGAAAATAATTGGACACCTCCGGAGCCAATTCCTGAGCCTATTCCTAAACCAACTGCGAAGAAGAGGGGTATTCTATTTCTCAGTCCTGAAGATATGCAAGAGGCAAAGAAATCTATGAAAGAAAAAGGTATTAAAGCTGAAGATGTTAAGAATTTACCTCCTATTGAAGAAATACATGGTCTTAGTTTACCACCTGTTGAAGAAACATATAATCTTAATCCTTTACCTATTTAAGAAACTCATGGTCTTGATAACCCGACACAGGTAGTAAAGGTAAATTCTCTCTATAGATATGATAAAGATGAAATCCCATTTACTAAATGTGCTAGCCCATGCTTAGATGGGTTTGATAAATTTATGGCTAAGCAAGAAGATTTTAATGCTTATTTTGGTAGACAATTGAAATACAATTCAAATATGCTTGAACACTTGGGTGATTATATGGCTAATGTCAAAGGTGAACTTAAACTTATTAGTAAACATGCTTCTATGGTTACCACTCAAGTAGAACAAGTACTTAAAGCTCAAAATGATTTGCTCAATGAATTGAATAGTAAAGATAATGATAATGTTGTTAGAGTGGCTACTAGAACTGGTAGAATGACTCAGGAACCTTTGTATCCTGAAGGCCACCCTAAGAGAATTGAGCAAGATTCTCAGAGAAATAATATAGACGTACCTAGTTCTTCTAAAAAGAAGAAAAAGAAAAATGATAGGACTTTACATGCTTCTAGTGATCCTATTGTTGAAACACCTGAGAATCCAAATGATATTTCTATTTCTGATGCTGAAACTCAATCTGGTAATGAACCTGAAACTAGTGATAATGTTAATAATAATGTTCATGATGATGCTCAACCTAGTAATGATAATGACATAGAAATTAAACCTGCTGTTGATCTTGATAACCCATAATCAAAGAATCAACGTTATGATAAGAAAGACTTTGTTGCTAGGAAACATGGTAAAGAAAGAGATCCTTGGGTTCAGAAACCCATGCCTTTTCCTCCTAAACCATCCAAGAAAAAGGATGATGACGATTTTGAGCACTTTGTTGAAATGATTAGACCTATCTTTTTGCGTATGCGATTAACTGATATGCTCAAAACCAATCCTTATGCTAAGTACATGAAAGATATTATTACCAAAGAAACTGAAATTTCCACCATGCTTGCTAATTATACCGGAAGCTGAAATTTCCACCATGCTTGCTAATTATACTTTTAAGGGTGGAATACCAAAGAAACTTGGAGATCCAGGAGTACCCACTATACCATGCTCCATTAAAAGAAACTATGTTAAAACTGCTTTATGTGATCTTGGAGCCGGTGTTAGTGTTATGCCTCTCTCCTTATATCGTAGACTCGATTTGAATAAGTTGACACCTACTGAAATATCTTTGCAAATGGCTGATAAATCAACTACTATACCTGTCGGTATTTGTGAGGATGTGCCTGTTGTAGTTGCAAACGTTACTATTTTAACGGACTTTGTTATTATTGATATTCCTGAGGACGATAGTATGTCTATTATTCTTGGAAGACCCTTTTTGAATACTGCAGGGGCTGTTATTGATTGCACTAAAGGCAATGTCACTTTTCATGTTAATGGTAACGAGCATACGGTACACTTTCCGAGGAAACAACCTCAAGTTCATAGTATCAACTCTATTGGAAAAATGCCATCGATTATATTTGGAGGTTTTGAATTTCCTCTTCCTACTGCCAAGAAGAAATATGATATTCTTATTATTGGGGATGTGCATATCCCGTTTGATGTAACATAGTGTTATTCGAAATTTCTTCGGTTCCATGTTATTCGGAATGAGTTCGTTAATAAGACTTGATCAACCTTGTTAGTGGATTGCTTTTGATGATCATGAGATGGATGAAACTACAAGGCACAACCTTCTGTATCCCATTTTTACTTTCTGTTATTTATATTAAATAAAATAAAAATAAATATTTTTCTGCCTGTTATCTGATTATCCGTGCAATATAAAAATACCTCGAAAATAAAAGTTCTCCAAATGCCCTGAAATTTAAATATGATTTTTTCCAGAATATTTGAGAATATTTGGCACTGAGAACACAGCAGGGGGGTCAACCACCTGCCTACGAGGGTGGAGGGCGCGCCCCCTGCCTCGTGGGCCCACGGTGGCCCTCCTCCACTTATTCCTGCACCCACACACTTCATCTTCCTCCCACAAACACGAATATCCATCTCAAGCATGAGTTCTAGCTCACTTTGCTGCCATTTTCGATCTCCTTGCTCAAAGCACCTCTCACAAAACTACTTGGGAGATTGTTCCTTGGTATGTGACTCCTCCATTGGTCCAATTAGTTTTTGTTCTAGTGCTTTATTCATTGCAAATTTTTGCTGCTTAGGTGACCCTTTTCTTGAGCTTGCATGTCAAATTTATATGGTTCCAAGTAGTTTTGATGCATGATATAGGCCCTAGGCACTTGTAGGAGTAGTTGCTACCAATATTATTGAGTTTGGTTTACCTTTATTTTGTAGTTACTAAAAATTTCAGAATTTTTCAGAAAATGATGAGGAAACTTTTGAGGGGCTCATCGAGCCAAAGCTCGAAGGAAAAGGCACCGAAGCCTAAGTATAATCTGCCTCGCACCACGGAGGTTCGGGCGTGTGAATGGCCTTCTGAGGATTTCTTGAGAGCAGACGGGATTTATGAAGATTTTCATGAATTGGCTAAGAATGCAGGCCTTACCGCTTTCCTCCATGACCAATGCGATCAGTATCTCTTACTCACAAATATCTTTGTGCAAAACTTTCATTTCCATTCTAGGAGCTCACCACCTACGGTGGATTTTTATTTATATGATGAGCATAAGGAGATGCCACTTTATGATTTTTGTCGGGTTTGTTTAGTCCCATTTGAGGGCAAGACAGAAGAGCCACATCGCGATGATGTGGAGAGGTTTATTGATACTATCACTGTAGGGGAAAGAAGGAAGGTTTCCGATGCATGAATCACTAGCATACATTTTCCTGTTTTACGTTATTTTGCATTATTTGCTAGTCGTTGCTTAATTGGTCGCGGAAACTATGGAAACCTTAGTATCCCTGATATTATTATTTTGCTCCATGGTTTATATGGTGATAACTCTGTTAGAATGGGCGGCATTATTGCCAAACGGTTAAGCTGAACCGTACAAAGGGCCCCATCTTTGGAGGCATCTATGCTTCACGCCTAGCTGCACATTTTAACATACCTGTTAGGCATTATGAGAAGGAAGAAAAAGTGTTGCCTCGTGTTTATCTAGATTATAAAAGTATGGTGGCACATGATTTTATTGTTAAGAATATGGAAGGAGAGCTTAAATATCAATTGTTCTTTAACAAACATCATCCTGAGACTATTACCCTGCCTTCTCCTTCTTTGTTTGATTTATCTTCAGGCACATACCTTGTTTCGTTGAAGGCTATTCACGCCTATCGGAACCCTGCACTAGCTGAGGAGCCAGAGCCGGAACCACAAGTTGATCCTTCACGACAATCTAATTACCAGTGGGATCCGGAGATGATTGTCAGCCAGTGGCAATCGGAGTCTTCCTCTTCTTCTTCTCACTATGACCCCAACTATTATTATGGATATCCGCCAGGCCAGCCGTGGCCATAGACCAACTTAGGCCAAAAGCCTAAGCTTGGGGGAGTACGTATTTCCCACCGACATTACATTTATGCTCACACACTCATTGCTAGATGCTGGTGCTCATACTTTTTCATTGTATCATCCACGCTATTTTATTTTCCTTTTTATGCTTTCTTCTTGTGTGTTTAATAAACCTTAAGAAAAAACCAAAAAAAATTAGTTGTAGCTTTTAATCAGTTTAATTTCCATGCTTGTAGTAGTAATTAAAAAGAAAACCCAAAAAGATTTCATGTTCTTCTTTTACTTGCTGGGAGCTCTCCCTTCTAAATAGTTTTATTTCTCTTCTTTTCTTTGGGGGTCGATAGGAGAAGACCATAATTAAATTGTTGAAGTGGCTCTTATGTGCATTATTGTTTATCTGACAAAAGAGCCCATATTGCCTTGTCTTCTCCTGTTTATTGAATGCTTGCAGATTCCAGCTTAGTCCAATGCACATGCACTATTATTATTATTCACATCATTCGATCGTGCAAGTGAAAGGCAATTATGATGATATATGATGGACTGGCTGAGATGAGAAAAGCTGGTATGAACTCGACCTCTTTTGTTTTTGTAAATATGATTAGTTCATCGTTCCTGATTCAGCCTATTATGAATAAACATGTTTGCAATGACAACTAGAGATCATAGTTTCTTGTGCCATGCTTGATTAGCTATGAGTTATAATGGTTTACCTTGCGTGCCAACATGCTATTGAGATAGTTATGATGTGGTATGATAGGGTGGTATCCTCCTCTGAATGATTTAAGTGACTTGACTTGGCGCATGTTCACGCATGTAGTTGAAACAAAATCAACATAGCCTTCACGATATTTATGTTCATGGTGGATTATATCCTACTCATGCTTGCATTCGGTGTTGATTAATTTTAATGCATGTTCATGACTGTTGTCGCTCTCTAGCTGGTCGCTTCCCAGTCTTTTGCTAGCCTTCACCTGTACTAAGCGTGAATACTGCTTGTGCATCCAAACTCCTTAAACCCCAAAGTTATTCCACACGAGTCCACTATACCTACCTATATACGGTATCCACCTGCCGTTCCAAGTAAATTTGTATGTGCCAAACTCTAAACCTTCAAATAAATATCCTATTTTGTATGCACGAATAGCTCATGTATCAACTAGGTTTGTCTGTATCTTCCATGTTAGGCGGGTTACTCTCAAGAGGAGTGGACTCCGCTCCTCACTTACGAGATAAATGGCTGGTCATCGGGATGCCCAATCCCATGCTTTATGCAAACTAAATCAAAATAATTGCAAACAAAACTCCCCCTGGGACTCTTGTTAGTTGGAGGCACTCGTTGTTTCGAGCAAGCCATGGATTGATGCTTGTTGGTGGAAGGGGGAGTATAAACTTTACCATTCTGTTTGGGAACCGCCTATAATGTGTGTAGCATGGAAGATATCGCCATCTCTTGGTTGTATGTTGACAATGAAAGTATATCGCTCAAAATATTATTCACCTCTGTTTCAAAACCGAGCTCTGGCACCTCTACAAATCCCTGCTTCCCTCTGCGAAGGGCCTATCTATTTACTTTTATGCTGAGTCCTCATCCTCTTATTAAAAAGCACCAGTTGGAGAGCACTGCTGTCATTTGCATTCATTACTGTTAGTTTACATTGAGTATGACTTGACTGGATCTCTTTTACCATGAATTACAATGTCTAGTCAGTCCTTGGTCTTTAAAGGTGCTCTGCATTTATGTTTTGCGGTCTCGGAAAGGGCTAGCGAGATACCATCTTGTTATATCATATTATGATTGTTTTGAGAAAGTGTTGTCATCCGAGATTTATTATTATGGCTACGCTAGTTGATTATGTTATTGATATGAGTAAACTTGAGACCTATGCGTTATTGCAAATGTGGTTAGTTATAATCTTTGCTGAAAACTTGAATGCTGGCTTTACATATTTACAACAACAAGAGCAAATAGAGTTTGTAAAAGTTTTTCTTTATCACTTTCAGTTTGTCAACTGAAATGCTTGAGGACAAGCAAAGGTTTAAGCTTGGGGGAGTTGATACGTCTCCAACGTATCTACTTTTCCAAACATGTTTGCCCTTGTTTTGGACTCTAACTTGCATGATTGGAATGGAACTAACCCGGACTGACGCTGTTTTCAGCAGAATTACCATGGTGTTATTTATGTGCAGGAGCAAATGTTCTTAGGATGACCTGAAACTTCAAGGAGCGACTTTTCAGAAAATATGAAAAATACCTGCAAAAGATGAAGGCCAGGGGGCCCACCACCACTCCACGAGGGTGGGGGCGCGCCCCCTACCTCATGGCCCCCCTGTTGCCTCTCCGACTCCAACTCCATATATTGTGTTTCGGGGAGAAACAAATCAGAGAGAAGAATTCATCGCGTTTTATGATACGGAGCCGCCGCCAAGCCCTAAAACCTCTCGGGGGGCTGAGCTGGAGTCCATTCGGGGCTCCGGAGAGGGGAATTCGTCGCCATCGTCATCATCAACCATCCTCCATCACCAATTTCATGATGCTCACTGCCGTGCGTGAGTAATTCCATCGTAGGCTTGCTGGAAGGTGATGGGTTGGATGGGATCTATCATGTAATCGAGTTAGTTTTGTTAGGGTTTGATCCCTAGTGTCCACTATGTTCTGAGATTGATGATGCTATGACTTTGCTATGCTTAATGCTTGTCACTAGGGCCCGAGTGCCATGATTTCAGATCTGAACCTATTACGTTTTCATCAATATATGAGTGTTCTTGATCCTATCTTGCAAGTCTATATTCACCTATTATGTGTTATGATCCGTTAACCCCGAAGTGACAATAATCGGGATACTTACCGGTGATGACCGTAGTTTGAGGAGTTCATGTATTCACTATGTGTTGATGCTTTGTTCCGGTTCTCTATTAAAAGGAGGCCTTAATATCCCTTTAGCTTCCGTAAGGACCCCGCTACCACGGGAGGGTAGGACAAAAGATGACATGCAAGTTCTTTTCCATAAGCATGTATGACTATATTCGGAATACATGCCTACATTATATCAATGAACTGGAGCTAGTTCTGTGTCACCCTAGGTTATGATTGTTACATGATGAACCGCATCCGGCATAATTCTCTATCACTGATCCATTGCCTACGAGCTTTTCATATATTGTTCTTCGCTTATTTACTTTTCCGTTGCTATTGCTATCATCACTACAAAATACCAAAAACATTACTTTTACTATTGTTACCTTTTGCTACCGTTACCACCACTATCATATTACTTTGCTACTAAACACTTTGCTGCAGATATTAAGTTTCCAGGTGTGGTTGAATTGACAACTCAGCTGCTAATACTTGAGAATATTCTTTGGCTCCCCTTGTGTCGAATCAATAAATTTGGGTTGAATACTCTACCATCGAAAACGGTTGCGATCCCCTATACTTGTGGGTTATCATAGGCAAAGTACTGTCAGAGGTCTCATACCTCTCAACACGGGCATGAGCATGAAATACCAATTTCAACTCTTGGAACATCTCATATGCTCCATGTTGTTCAAAACATTTTTGAAGTCCCGGTTCTAAGCCGTAAAGCATGGTGCACCAAACTATCAAGTAGTCATCACACTGAGCTTATCAAACGTTCATAATTTCTGCATCTGCTCTTGCAACAGTTTTGTCACCTAGTGGTGCATCAAGGACATAATACTTCTGTGCAGCATTGAGGATAATCCTCAGATCATGGAGCTAGTCTGCATCATTGCTACTAACATCTTTCAAATTATTTTTCTCTAGGAACATATCAAAAATAAACGAGGAGCTACATCGCGAGCTATTGATCTACAACATAGTTATGCAAATACTATCAGGACTAAGTTCATGATAAATTAAATTTCAATTAATCAAATTACTTAAGAACTCCCACTTAGATAGACATCCCTCTAATCATCTAAGTGATCATGTGATCCAAATCAACTAAACCATGTCCGGCCATCACGTGAGATGGAGTAGTTTTCAATGGTGAACATCACTATGTTGATCATATCTACTATATGATTCACGCTCGACCTTTTGGTGTCAGTGTTCCGAGGCCATATCTGCATATGCTAGGCTTTGTCAAGTTTAACCTAAGTATTCTGCGTGTGCAAACCTGGCTTGCACCCATTGTATGTGAACGTAGAGCTTATCACACCCGATCATCATGTGGTGTCTCGGCACGACGAACTGTAGCAATGGTGCATACTCAGGGAGAACACTTATACCTTGAAATTTAGTGAGAGATCATCTTATAATGCTACCGTCGAACTAAGAAAAATAAGATGCATAAAGGATAAACATAAAATGTAATCAATATAAGTGATATGATATGGCCATCATCATCTTGTGCCTTTGATCTCCATCTCCAAAGCACCGTCATGATCACCATCGTCACCGGCTTGACACCTTGATCTCCATCAAAGCATCATTGTTGTCTCGCCAACTATTGCTTCTACGACTATCGCTACCGCTTAGTGATAAAGTAAAGCAATTACATGGCGATTGCATTTCATACAATAAAGCGACAACCATATGGCTCCTGCTAGTTGGCGATAACTGTGTTAAAAAACATGATCATCTCATAAAATAAAATTTAGCATCATGTCTTGACCATATCACATCACAACATGCCCTGCAAAAACAAGTTAGACGTCCTCTACTTTCTTGTTACAAGTTTTACATGGCTGCTACGGGCTGAGCAAGAACCATTCTTACCTACGCATCAAAAACCACAACGCGATATAGTGATTGCTTTTTGATCTTCAGAAAGAACCCTGTTCATTGAATCCGATTCAACTAAAGTTGGAGAAACCGACACCCACCAGCCATGTGTGTGCGAAGCACGTCGGTAGAACCAGTCTCGCGTAAGCGTACACGTAATGTCGGTCTGGGCCGCTTCATCCAACAATACCGTTGAATCAAGAATCAACTAGTGATGGCAAGCAATATGTATATACCAATGACCACAACTCATTTGTGTTCTACTCGTGCATATAACATCTACGCATAGACCTGGCTCGGATGCCACTGTTGGGGAACACGGTAATTTCAAAAAAAATCCTACACACACACAAGACCATGGTGATGCATAGCAACGAGAGGGGAGAGTGTTGTCCACGTACCCTCATAGACCATAGGCGGAAGCATTATTACAACGCGGTTGATGTAGTCGTACGTCTTCACGATCGACCGATCCTAGTACCGAAAGTACGGCACCTCCGCGATCTGCACACGTTCGGCTCGGTGACGTCCCACGAACTCATGGTCCATCAGAGTGTCGAGGGAGAGCTTCTTCAGCACGACGGCGTGATGACGGTGATGATGAAGCTACTGGAGCAGGGCTTCTGTCGGTGTTCTGGGAATGGGGGTCCCCAGACTTGCCTGCCTGCGGCCCACGGCGTGGCTAGGCTGGCAGGTTCGTATGACCCATCTTCATCGAGAGAAGGCATTCAAGACCCTCGCGAGGGGCCAAGCCTCGTGGGGCGGACAACGCAAGACCTCCTCAAGAACGGCCTCGCCAGGAAGGCTCATGAGGGGCGGAGAGATCAAGGCAAGGAAAACCTCGCGAGGCCCCTCGTGACGTGAGCCATGACGATCGAGGCCAGGTGGGCGCCAGCGTGCGCAGCGTCCTTATTTCCACTTTGGTGCTAAGGGGGCAAGCGCAGGCACGGAGTACCGATGCATCAAGCAAAGGTTTCCATATTGGTGCAACGAGACCAGGACCAGAAGGACGGCAAGACGGAGGTCACCGTGGAGCCCAAGACGGCGTCATGACCAGAGCCTTTTGCAGGCGGAGACCACCTTTTGTCAGGATAGCTTGTACTAATTGTCCCCTTTCGAATTGGCCGTTGTTGGCTCCCTTCCTGCTCAATATTTGGGGAGAGGACTAGGGCCTATATAAGTAGAACTAGCCACCACCATGAGGGGCATCGGATCGGCACCATCACAAGTCAACAGTTGATTTCGATCCTCACACACACAAACTCACCAAACACAAGAACACCTCGACCTCAGGAGGCTGTTCTTCCTCTTATATTGTTCACCATTAACCCAAGAGGCAATCGACCACCACCACACTGGAGTAGGGTATTACACCACAACGGTGGCCCGAACCAGTAAAATCTTGTGTCTTTCTGTGTTGAGAGTTCGTCGTGTTCGTCTGTGAGATCTTAGAGAGCTAGGGCGTGGATCGATAGGGAGGAAACCTTCGCTCGCACCCCAGTGTTCGAACCTCAAGGGATTGCCGGAACCCCAGATCCGACATTTGGCGTGCCAGGTAGGGGTGCGTCGTAGCTTCTCGTCCGTCGATCTGCGCTGCGTCGACACCGCGCTATGCCCACATGGCAGGTGCCTCGCCGCCGACTCCGACGACCAGCGTAGATGACGGGGCCAGGGGGTTCCGAGCCCTGGCCCCTGCCCTGCGACGGGTGCAGTGGTCACCCAAGTTCAAGCCGGAGATGCCGCCGTGCTACGACGGCGCGGCAGATCCGTCAGCCTTCCTGCTGGCGTATGAGGAGGCCGTCCTCGAAGCCGGGGGTGATGACAAGGTCATGGCCAACTGGCTTCCCATGGCCCTCGCCGGCGAGCCACGCGCCTGGCTGCTCAACCTTCCCGGATCCACAGTGGCATCTTGGGAGGAGCTCTGCGGCCTCTTCACTGCACTACACTACACCGGCGCACCACACGGTCGCGGCCCTGTTAGGCGGCTCACAGGCGCCGCCCTCAGAGCGCCACATCAAGCCGTTCCTCCGCCAAATCGGTGCCGCTTCCACGCGCTCGGGGCCTCCGCCGGGCTGGGCCGCACCTGAGGCTGATCTCACCTTCAGCTCGGAAGACCACCTCGTCACCACCACCGGCTCGGGCATGCTTCTGACGCTCTGCACGGCCACCATCTGCGACGTGGCCGTCACCAAGACCCTCATCGACGGCGGCGCCGGCCTCAACTTGCTCTCCGTAGAGGCTTTCAGCCTTCTTCACGTGCCACTCGAACGGCTCAGCCTCAGCAAGCCTTTCTCGGGAGTCGGCGGTGGTGCCGCACGCTCCCTGGGGTAGATCCGCCTCACCGTCACCTTCGGCACGCGCGACAACTACCACACCGAGCTGGTCGACTTCGACATCGCCCGCATCAGCCTCCCTTACAACGCCATCCTCGGGTACCCGGCTCTGGCCCAGTTCATGGCGGTGAGTCATCCAGCCTACAACCTCATGAAGATGCCTGGAAGCAAAGATGCCCTCACCATCAAGGGGGACGCCAAGGAGGCCATGATGGTACTCAAACTTGCCTTCAGGACCGCCGCGGCGGCGAAGTCTATTGGCGCTGGTACCCCTGAGTCCAAGGAGGCCGCGCCGACCAAGAAGAATCAGCTATTCACCCAAGACAAGGCAGAAACCAAACAGGTGTCAGTCGACGAGGACGACCCGTCAGGATCCACCTTCACCATAGGTGCCAGCCTCGACCCCAGCCATGAGGAAGCATTGGTGAAGTTCTTGCGCGTGAACAAGGAAATATTCGCATGGGAGCCCAATCATCTGGTGGGGGTCCTGAGAGAGGTGATTCAGCACCACTTGAGGGTATGCCCCAATGTGCGCCCCGTGAAGCAGCGAGCGAGGCGGCAGTCCACGGAAAAGCAGGCCTTCATCGTTCAAGAGACCCGCAAGCTGGAGGCGGCAGGTGCCATTCGTGAGGTTAGGTACCCCGAATGGCTGGCGAACCCAGTCGTGGTGCCGAAGAAAGGCGGGAAGGAGCGAATGTGCGTTGACTTCACCAACCTCAACAAGGCATGCCCACAAGATCCGTTCCCTCTCCCGCGCATTGACCAGATTGTCGACTCCACTGCCGAGTGCGACCTACTGTGCTTCCTGGATGCGTTCTCAGGGTATCATCAAATCAAGATGGCAGTGGAAGATGTAGAGAAGACAGCCTTCCTGACCCCGTGTGGGGTATACTGTTACACTTGCATGCCCTTTGGGCTGCGCAACGCGGGCGCGACCTTTCAGCGGTTGATGCACATCGCTTTAGGGCGACAGCTCGGGAGAAACATGGAGGCCTACGTCGACGACATTGTGGTGAAGTCTTGGGAGGCGAGAACCTTGATCCAAGACCTGGAGGAGACCTTCGACAGCCTACGCCAGGTGAACTTGCGGCTTAACCCAAAAAAGTGCGTGTTCGACGTCCCTTCCGGCAAGCTGCTGGGATTCCTCGTATCACATAGAGGGATCGAGGCAAACCCGGAGAAGATCAAGGCCATAGAGGGCATGAGCCCGCCGCAAACCCTCAAGGAAATGCAGAAGTTAGTTGGTCGAGTGACTGCATTGGGGCGTTTCATCTCCAAGCTGGGAGAGCGCGCCTTACCCTTCTTCAAGTTGATGAAGAAGAAGGGCCCGTTCGAGTGGACTCTAGAGGCCGACCGAGCCTTCCAAGACCTCAAGAGATATCTGACCAGCCCGCCGGTGCTGGTGGCGCCACGACCTCTCGAGCCTCTAGTACTCTATCTTGGTGCCACCCCATACTCTGCCAGCGCCGCGCTGGTGGCGGTTCAGGAAGAGCACCAGGCCAAGAGACCGCCGCACCCAGCCGCATCGCCAGCCGAGACAACGCAAGATCAGGAAGGCGCGGCAAGAGCTGCAACGGCAGCAACGAAAGACCTAGCTCGGCAATATGGTGCCACAGAGATTCCCGCAAGCAACCGAGCGCCAGGGGTCACATCATCTCAGGAAGCACCCCAGCTCACACAAGACGCGAGCCTCACCAACACGCTGGTCCTCGTCGAGCACCCGGTGTACTTCGTCAGCACAGTGCTGCGGGACGCGAGGGCACAATATCCCATGCCTCAGAAGCTCCTGCTCGCACTCCTGATGGCCTCACGCAAGTTGCGGCACTATTTCCAGGGCCACCCCATCAAAGTCGTCTCGGCCTATCCGTTGGAGAGGGTGCTTAGGAGCCCCAACTCTGCCGGAAGGGTCGCTGAATGGAACATCGAGCTGTAGGCGTTCCAGTTGGAGTTCACCACCACCATGGTCATCAAGGGAGACGCGCTCATGGATTTTGTGGCGGAATGGACGGACGCCCCGGCACTGGAAGTGGGCGAGGACCAGTCTACCTCGCCAGGGAGTGAGGCACCCGACGGATGGGTCATGTACTTTGACGAGGCCTGCGCGCATCAGGGCACGGGGGCTGGAGCAGTACTCATCTCGCCCACGCAGGACAAGCTCTACTACGCTGTGCAGCTATGCTTTCAGCAAGGCGAGAAGGTCTCCACCAACATCACAGAATAAGAAGGTCTCATAGCTGGCTTGAAGGCCGCAGCAGCTCTAGGAGTAAAGCGACCCACCATTAGGGGCGACTCACAGTTCCTCGTCAACTTCTCCAACAAAGTGTACGAGCCAAAGGACGAGCACATGGAGGCGTACCTCGGAGAAGTGCGTAAGATAGAAAAACAGTTCCTAGGCCTAGAGGTACAGGATGTGCCCCGCGGCACCAACAAGGAAGCCGACGACATCGCCAGGAGGGCATCCAAGTGGCAGCCCCAAGAACTTGGTGTCTTCGAGGAGCGGATCTTCAAGCCGTCAGCAACGCCACCACTTTCAAGCATGGCGCAGCCTCGGGAAGAACTCCCACAACCGCCAGCCACGGGAGCCCCAGCTTGTGGCCCAAGCTTAGGAGCACGCTTTCTCTTGCCGCTTGAGCCTTAGGAGGGATGTTGGACCAAGGAGTTCAAGGAATATCTGATGCAAGGGGCACTACCGGAGAAGGAAGAGGATGCAGAGCGCGTGGCCCGTCAAGCCACGGCATACTGCATCAGGGACGGTGAGTTGTACATGAAGCGACCGAATGATGTTTCGTTGTGTTGCATTTCCAGGGACTAGGGGAAGGAGATGTTGATGGACATACACAACGGTGACTGCGGACACCACTCGTCGTCACAGACCCTCGTCGGCAAGGTGTTCCGTAGTGGGTTCTACTGGCCCACGGCGCTCAACAACGTAGCCAAGCTGGTGAAGTCCTGTGAAGCCTGCCAGTTCCACGCCAAGCAGATCCATTAGCCAACTCAGGGCCTCCAGACAACACCGCTCACATGGCCGTTCGCGGTCTAGGGGCTGGATATCTTGGGCCCATTCCCTCGAGCGCTAGGGGGCTACCGCTACCTCTACGTCGCCATCGACAAGTTCACCAAGTGGGCAGAAGTGGAAGCCGTCCGCACCTGTCGGATGTGGGGTTCCGGAAAACCCTTAAGGTTCAAACACTGGGGTGTGCGCGAAGTCTTTTCCTCCCATCGATCTACGCCCTAGCTCGCTAAGATCTTGCGGATGAACTCAACGAACTCGCAACACAGAAAGACACAAGATTTATACTGGTTCGGGCCACCGTTGTGGTGTAATACCCTACTCCAGTGTGGTGGTGGTGGATTGCCTCTTGGGCTGATGATGAACAATACAAGGGGAAGAACAGCCTCCTAAGAGTGAGGTGTTCTCGTTCCTGGCTAACTTGTGTGTGTGGGGATGATCTTCAGGCTCTCTCTCTCTCTCTCTCTCTCTCTCTCTCTCTCTCTCTCTGTCGTCCTCCCCTTTTTTCTCCTCTGCCTATGGTGGTGGCTAGTCCTATTTATAGAGGCCCTGGTCCTATTCCCAAATATTGAGAGGGAAGGGAGCCAACAATGGCAGGCTAATTTGAAGGGGGACAGCTATGGTACAAGCCATCCTGACAAAAGTGGTCTTCGCCTGCCAAAGGCTCTGGTGGTGACGCCGTCTTGGGCTCCATGATGACCTCCGTCTTGTCGCCCTTCTGGTCTTAGTATTGTTGCACTGATATGGCAACCTTTGCCTGATGCCTCGGTACTCCTCGCCTGCGCAGGCCTCCTTTGCACCAAAGTGGAAACAAGGACGCTGGCGCCCGCCTGGCGCCCGCCTGGTGTCGATCGTCATGGCTCACGTCACAAGAGCCTCATGAGGTTTGCCTCGCCTTGATATCTCCGCTCCTCGTGAGCCTGCCCGACTAGGCCATTCAAGAGGAGGTCTTATGTCGTCCGCCTCGCGAGGCTTGGCTCCTCGCGAGGGTCTTGGATGCCTTGTTGATGAAGATGGGCCGTACGACCTGCTGGCTTAGCCACGCCGCGGGCCGCAGGCACGCAAGTCTAGGGACCCCCGTTCCCAGAATGCCGAAAGTAGCCCCCGGACCCAAGGTGTGCTCGGGCTTGGCTTCCCGGCGAAGCCAAGGGTTAAGTACGGAGCACCGCAGGCCCCCAAAAGCCTACGGCCTCGGTTGATGCATGGCGATTGATTGGACATGGGTGTCTCTGCTTCCCCACACTGCCTCGGCAACTGCACGACTTGACAAAAGGCTGGCGCAGGTAGCACTTGCCTTCATCGCTTCTTCTTCGCCTTGCTCCAGATCCCCTTCCTTGCTCTCCGCCACCGCTATCTCCAGATCCGCCCCAATCTCATCCCGTAGCCGCGATTCATGGTGCCGCACAAGGCCAAGGCTTCCTCGGTGCTGGCTTGGTATGAGCCAGCCCTCGAGGCGCCCTCCATCATGGAGAAGATCCTCGCCTCTGTACGTCTGCTGACGGCGGGCGAAAGTAATGAGTGGGGGGGACCGAGCTCTGGCTTGCCTCGGACGTGCCGGAGCCTGAGGAAAGCACCTTCTTCCCCTTCTTCTCGAGCAGTGTCGTCGTCGGGTTGGTTCCTCCCTTCTCTGATTTTTTACAAAGTCCTCTACCACTACGGGTTGCACGCGTTGCATCTCCATCCCAACTCTGTCCTCCTCCTGTCCATCTTTGCCAACTACTGTGAGGCATACCTAGGCGTGATGCCGTCCGTGGCGCTCCTGCGCCATTTCTTCTTCCTCCGTGTCAGCGAGGGTCACATCTCCGGGTGCGCAAACTTCATCGCATCCGGCAAGGCCAACTCGATCTCGAGCACCGGGAAGAGGGTCGACAACATTCGGTCCAAATAGGTCATGATGGACGCCAAGTGCGCTGATCCGCGTCTGGCGTTGCCTATGGTGGTGCCCTCTCTTCACGGGGGATGGCCCAGGGCGGATCTTGCTGATGAGCGGGCCTCGTTAGTGTTGGGGTAGATGGTGACCGACCTGAAGCCGGGCAACGCGAGGGCGGCAAAGGTGACGGGGGTCATGCTTCTGAGGGAGTTCTTGACCCTGCGAGTAGCTCCACTCCAGGCGCGTGCACGCCCCCTGTGGGAGCTTGAAGAAGAGGGGAACATGACCCGCCTGAGGCCTGATACGTCTCCAACGTATCTATAATTTTTGATTGCTCCATGCTATATTATCTACTGTTTTGGACATTATTGGGCTTTATTATCCACTTTGATGTTATTTTTGGGACTAACCTATTAACCAGAGGCCCAGCCCAGAATTGCTGCTTTTTGCCTATTTCAGTGTTTCGGAGAAACAGAATATCAAACGGAGTCCAAACGGAATGAAACCTTTAGAGTTAAAACCTAATTCCACCGCCGCAACTTTCTGTATCCACGAGATCCCATCTTGGGGCCTGTTCCGGAGCTCCGCCGAAAGGGGAATCGATCACGGAGGGCTTCTACATCATCATCCAAGCCCCTCCAATGAAGTGTGAGTAGTTTCCTTCAGACCTACGGGTCCATAGTTAGTAGCTAGATGGCTTCTTCTCTCTTTTTGGATCTCAATACAATGTTCTCCCCCTCTCTTGTGGAGATCTATTCGATGTAATCTTCTTTTTGCGGTGTGTTTGTTGAGACCGATGAACTGTGGGTTTATGATCAAGTCTATCTATGAATAATATTTGAATCTTCTCTGAATTCTTTTATGTATGATTGGTTATCTTCGCAAGTCTCTTTGAATTATCAGTTTGGTTTGTCCTACTAGATTGGTTGTTCTTGCCATGGGAGAAGTGCTTAGCTTTGGATTCGATCTTGCGGTGTCATTTCCCAGTGACAGAAGGGGCAGCAAGGCACGTATTGTATTGTTGCCATCGAGGATAACAAGATGGGGTTTTTATCATATTGCATGAAACTATCCCTCTACATCATGTCATCTTGCTTAAGACGTTACTTTGTTTTTAACTTAATACTCTAGATGCATGCTGGATAGCGGTCGATGAGTGGAGTAATAGTAGTAGATGCAGGCAGGAGTCGGTCTACTTGTCTCGTACGTGATGCCTATATACATGATCGTACCAAGATATTCTCATAACTATGCTCAATTCTGTCAATTGCTCAACCGTAATTTGTTCACCCACCGTAGAATACTTATGCTCTTGAGAGAAGCCACTAGTGAAACCTATGGCCCCGGGGTCTCTTTCTCATCATATCAATCTCCATCACTTTATTATTGCTTTGCTTTTACTTTGCCTTTTACTTTTCACTTTGCATCTCTATACCAAAAATACCAAAAATATTATTTATCATCTCTATCAGATCTCACTTTCGTAAGTGACCGTGAAGGGATTTACAACCCCTAAGCGCGTTGGTTGTGTTGAGCTATTGTTTTGTGTAGGTACGAGGGACTCGCGCGTAGCCTCCTACTGGATTAATACCTTGGTTCTCAAAAACTGAGGGAAATACTTATGCTACTTTGCTGCATCTCCTCTTCAGGGAAATCCAACGCAGTTCTCAAGAGGTAGCAAGAAGAATTTCTGGCGCCGTTGCCGGGGAGTCTGCGCAAAAGTCAACATACCAAGTACCCATCACAATCCTTATCTCCCGCATTACATTGTTTGCCATTTGCCTCTCGTTTTCCTCTCCCCCACTTCACCCTTGCCGTTTTATTCGCCCTCTCTCTCTCTCTCTCTATCCTCCCTCTGTTTCTTTATTTGCCTCTTTTTGCCCGTTTGCTTTTTGTTTGCTTGTGTGTTAGTTTGTTTGCTTGTCGTTATGGCTAGTCCCTTATCTTCTCCATTGACCCCTAAGTTCGAAATCTTTCACTTTAAACAAAGGTTAGGAGAAAACCTAAAAGATGCCTGGTTGAGAATAATGGAATCTCAACATAATTGTACCTCTGAAATAAATCTGAGAATTTTGCTTCGCAATTTTTATGTTGGATTAAATATGTCTCATAGACAACTCTTGGATTGCGTTGCCAAAGGCAATTTTATTGAAATTGATCCCCATATTGCACTTGAAATTATAGATGGTATAGTGGGAACACTACCTCAACAAAAGGGGCCTCATCCTACTCAGGAAGAGACAAAAGTTTTTGAAAAAAATTGTGAAGTTACTAAAATCTTGCAGAAATCTCTTGAACCTCTTAAGAACATTAGTGGAAATATTCACCGCATGAATATGTTGATTACCCTTTGCAATAAGCTGTTGGATTCTTTAGATCTAAAAATTTCAGAATATGAAGGGAAACGTAAAGAACCTCCCGGATTCGAGCTTGATTCTGCTAAAAATTTGAAAACCAAAGATGGCAATACCTAGATCTATCCTTGCTTGTTACGCCTAGCTAGGGGCGTTAAACGATACCGCTTGTTGGGAGGCAACCAAATTTTATTTTTATTCCTTGCTTTTTGCTCCTGTTTAGTAATAAATAATTTATCTAGCCTCTGTTTTTTGTGTTTAATTAGTGTTTGTGCCAATTAGAACCGTTGCGAAGACTTGGGGAAAGTCTTGTTGAACTTGCTGTAAAAAAACAGAAACTTTAGCGCTCAAGAGAACTGCTGTCATGTTTATTTGGAAAGTGATATTTAGTTAATTCTTTTTGCAGATGATTAATAGATAAATTCCTCACGTTCAGGAATTTATTTTAGAATTTTTGGTGTTCCAGATCTTGCGCTAGCTACAGATTACTACAGACTGTTCTGTTTTTGACAGATTCTGTTTTTCGTGTGTTGTTTGCTTATTTTGATGAATCTATGGCTAGTAAAATAGTTTATAGACCATAGAGAATTTGGAATACAGTAGGTTTAACACCAATATAAATAAAGAATGATTTCATTACAGTACCTTGAAGTTGTCTTTTGTTTTCTTTCGCTAACGGAGCTCACGAGATTTTCTACTTTAAGTTTTGTGTTGTGAAGTTTTCAAGTTTTGGGTAAAGATTTGATGGATTATGGAACAAGGAGTGGCAAGAGCCTAAGCTTGGGGATGCCCATGGCACCCCCAAGATAATCTAAGGACACCTAAAAGCCAAAGCTTGGGGATGCCCCCGGAAGGCATCCCCTCTTTCGTCTACTTCTATCGGTAACTTTACTTGGAGCTATATTTTTATTCACCACATGATATGTGTTTTGCTTGGAGCATCTTTTATGATTTGAGTCTTTTCTTGTTAGTCTACCACAATCATCCTTTCTATACACACCTTCTGAGAGAGCCATACATAATTTGGAATTTGATAGAATACTCTATGTGCTTCACTTATATCTTTTGAGCTTTATAGTTTTGCTCTAGTGCTTCACTTATATCTTTTAGAGCACGGTGGTGGATTCATTTTATAGAAACTATTGATCTCTCATGCTTCACTTAGATTATTTTGAGAGTCTTAATAGCATGGTAATTTGCTTAAAATCCTAATATGCTTGGTATGCAAGATTAATAATAAAACTTTCTTATGAGTGTGTTGAATACTAAGAAAAGTTTGATGCTTGATGATTGTTTTGAGATATGGAGGTAATAATATCAAAGTCATGCTAGTTGAGTAGTTGTGAAATTGAGAAATACTTGTGTTGAAGTTTGCAAGTCCCGTAGCATGCACGTATGGTAAACATTATGCAACAAATTTGAAACATGAGGTGTTATTTGATTGTCTTCCTTATGAGTGGCGGTCGGGGACGAGCGATGGTCTTTTCCTACCAATCTATCCCCCTAGGAGCATGCGCGTAGTACCGAGGTTTTTGATGACTTGTAGATTTTTGCAATAAGTATGTGAGTTCTTTATGACTAATGTTGAGTCCATGGATTATACGCACTCTCACCCTTCCATCCTTGCTAGCCTCTTCGGTACCGTGCATTGCCCTTTCTCACATTGAGAGTTGGCGCAAACTTCACCGGTGCATCCAAACCCTGTGATATGATATGCTCTTTCACACATAAACCTCCCTATATCTTCCTCAAAACAGCCACCATACCTACCTATTATGGCATTTCCATAGTCATTCCGAGATATATTGCCATGCAACTTTCCATCATTCCGTTCATCATGGCACATTCATCATTGTCATATTGCTTAGCATGATCATGTAGTTGACATAGTATTTGTGGCAAAGCCACCGGGCATAATTCTTTCATACATATCACTCTTGATACATTGCATATCCCGGTACACCGCCGGAGGCATTCATATAGAGTCATCTTTGTTCTAGTATCGAGTTGTAATCATTGAGTTGTAAATAAATAGAAGTGTGATGATCATCAGTATTAGAGCATTGTCCCAAGTGAGGAATAAAAAAAAGAGAAAGGCCATATAAAAAGAAAAGGCCCAAAAAATGAGAGAATAAGAGAGAAGGTACAATGTTACTATCCTTTTACCACACTTGTGCTTCAAAGTGGCACCATGATCTTCATAGTAGAGAGTCTCTCATGTTATCACTTTCATATACTAGTGGGAATTTTTCATTATAGAACTTGGCTTGTATATTCCAACAATGGGCCTCCTCAAGTGCCCTAGGTCTTCGTGAGCAAGCAAGTCGGATGCACACCCACTAGTTTCTTTTGTTGAGCTTTCATACATTTATAGCTCTAGTGCATCCGTTGCATGGCAATCCCTACTCCTTGCATTAACATCAATCGGTGGGCATCTCCATAGCCCATTGATTAGCCTCGTTGATGTGAGACTTTCTCCTTTTTTGTCTTCTCCACATAACCCCCTTCATTATATTCTATTCCACCCATAGTGCTATGTTCATGGCTCGCGCTCATATATTGCATGAAAGTTTATAGGTTTGAGATTACTAAAGTATGAAACAATTGATTGGCTTGTCATCGGGGTTGTGCATGATGAGAGCATTCTTGTGTGACGAAAATGAAACATGACTAAACTATATGATTTTGTAGGGATGAACTTTCTTTGGCCATGTTATTTTGAGAAGACATAATTGCTTAGTTAGTATGCTTGAAGTATTATCATTTTTATGTCAATATGAACTTTTGTCTTGAATCTTTCGGATCTGAATATTCATACCACAATTAAGAAGAATTACATTAAAATTATGCCGAGTAGCACTCCGCATCAAAAAATTTGTTTTTATCATTTACCTACTCGAGGACAAGCAGGAATTAAGCTTGGGGATGCTTGATACGTCTCCAACGTATCTATAATTTTTGATTGCTCCATGCTATATTATCTACTGTTTTGGACATTATTGGGCTTTATTATCCACTTTTATATTATTTTTGGGACTAACCTATTAACTGGAGGCCCAGCCCAGAATTGCTATTTTTTTGCCTATTTCAGTGTTTCAGAGAAACAGAATATCAAACGGAGTCCAAACGGAATGAAACCTTCAGAGCTAAAAACCTAATTCCACCGCCGCAACTTTCTGTATCCACGAGATCCCATCTTGGGGCATGTTCCGGAGCTCCGCCGGAAGGGATCACGGAGGGCTTCTACATCATCATCCAAGCCCCTCCGATGAAGTGTGAGTAGTTTACTTCAGACCTACGGGTCCATAGTTAGTAGCTAGATGGCTTCTTCTCTCTTTTTGGATCTCAATACAATGTTCTCCCCCTCTCTTGTGGAGATCTATTCGATGTAATCTTCTTTTTGCAGTGTGTTTGTTGGGACCGATGAACTGTGGGTTTATGATCAAGTCTCTCTATGAATAATATTTGAATCTTCTCTGAATTCTTTTATGTATGATTGGTTATCTTTGCAAGTCTCTTCGAATTATCAGTTTGGTTTGGCCTACTAGATTGGTTGTTCTTGCCATGGGAGAAGTGCTTAGCTTTGGGTTCGATCTTGTAGTGTCCTTTCCCAGTGACAGAAGGGGCAGCAAGGCACGTATTGTATTGTTGGCATCGAGGATAACAAGATGGGTTTTTTATCATATTGCATGAAACTATCCCTCTACATCATGTCATCTTGCTTAAGGTGTTACTCTGTTTTTAACTTAATACTCTAGATGCATGTTGGATAGCGGTCGATGAGTGGAGTAATCGTAGTAGATGCAGGCAGGAGTCGGTCTACATGTCTCGGACGTGATGCCTATATACATGATCATACCTAGATATTCTCATAACTATGCTCAATTCTGTCAATTGCTCCACAGTAATTTGATCACCCATCGTAGAATACTTATGCTCTTGAGAGAAGCCACTAGTGAAACCTATGGCCCCCGGGTCTCTTTCTCATCATATCAATCTCCATCACTTTATTATTGCTTTGCTTTTACTTTGCCTTTCACTTTTCACTTTGCATCTCTATACCAAAAATACCAAAAATATTATTTATCATCTCTATCATATCTCACTTTTGTAAGTGACCGTGAAGGGATTGACAACCCCTAAGCGCATTAGTTGCGTTGAGCTATTGTTTTTGTGTAGGTACGAGGGACTCGCGCGTAGCCTCCTACTCGATTGATACCTTGGTTCTCAAAAATTGAGGGAAATACTTATGCTACTTTGCTGCATCATCCTCTCCTCTTCGGGGAAATCCAACGCAGTGCTCAAGAGGTAGCAAGACCAGGGGCCCTGCCTGATGATGAATTGGCTGCTGTCCTGCGCCTCATAGTTGGGGACAACCAGGAGTACCCACCAAGCGCCTTCGTCCCCTTGTTCCAACGCAAGGATCGGGAGGAATTCATTGCCTCTAGGCCGACCTTTGATGCGTGTGGGTTGGTGCCACCGGCGCTCCTGGGAACCCCCACGGCACCGAAACCGGTGGAGGTGCCTTCTGACGAGCCCCGCGGGGAGGGGAAGAGGAGGTGGACCTGGAGAAGGCTCTGGAAGAGTTTGAAGGAAACTTCCCCTCTGAGCAAGGCCGAGATCCTCCGCGCCCTTCCCGACGATGCTGAGGCCGACGCCCGCCCAAGGGAGAGGGATCAGCCCCCCATCCTGACGAGAGGCAGGTCGTCGTTGGTGCCTCGTGATGCCGCCTCCATCCCGATGTTGTCAGGCTTTAGGCTTCCTAAGCGAAAGTATGTCGCAGTGGATCAGTAAGTGTCTCAAGCTTCGCCTTGTCCCTGTTTGCACTCTTCATTTCCTGATGCTGGCCCTTGGTTGATCAGGCTGTCGTCTTCTGCAAAGAAGATGAAGGAGGATGCGGCGTCTGTGCCTCCTTCCTCAGAGAAAGGGGGGAGCGGCACCCGCATCTCCCTAGCCCGGTCATCCTTGCGGGGCCAAGAGGAGCATTGCCACGTGGAACCAGCCCCCATGGCCCTGCTAGCTCCGGAGGTGCCGGCGCCTGGCGCGACCGATGAGGTTCCAGCTGCTCCGGAAGTCGCGGTCTCCCAAACCCTGGTGACGATGTCGCCTCCTCCCACTGCTGCACCTCCACTCCCAGGTTCTTCTGCTCCTGCTGCTACTCTGGAACGTGCTCTCTCGGAGATGACCCGACTGCAGGCGGAACTCCTAGGCACAGACCCACGCCTTGTGGCCGGGCGTCTGGAGCTGGCCTCGGGCTGGCTCCATTCCGACTTGGCGGTTCGCGCGGCGCTTAGCTAGGCCGTTGCGGCTTCTGAGAAGGAGAAGCAGAGTGCCGCCAACGCCACAGCCGATCATGAGATGGCGTTGAAAGACGCCGAGGTCGCCCGCGACCACTGCCAGGTGCTGGAGGACGAGCTGCAGGGCTTGCGCGCCAAGCACGCCGAAGAAGCATGCTGCCACCAAGCGAGGGAGTAGAAAATGAAGGCCCGGGAGGACGCCGTCAAGAACTGTGATGCTGAGCTGGCGGAGTTGGGGCGGGCACAGGCCGCCGAGCGCAACCGGTTGGAAGAGCTTGAGCGGGAGGCGAAGGCGAGGAAGGCCGAACTCGACGCCAAGGCGGGAGTCCTGACCGAAGACCGTGCGGCCTTTGCCGATCTCGAGAAGAGGTCCCACAAGGCACTAAAGATGCTCTACGAGCACGGCCTAGAGAAGTCACTGGCCGCCGATGAGGACGGCCCCGCCCGGTTGCTTCCTCTCTTGGTGTAGGCGCTCGAGGAAGTCGTTGATGGCGTCGGTCCTATGGCGGAGGCAGAAGCTCGCGTTCTGTCTTCAGCTGCATTGACTCGCGTCTTCAGCCACCTGCACATTCGCGACCCAGCGCTTGCCTTGACGGGCTGCTGGAGCCTGTGGCTAAAGACCAATACGAGGCTGCCGCCGCAGCCGTGCAAGGTCAGGTGGAGGCCTTGCTAAAAAAGTTCCGCGGCTTTGTCTCCGCTCCTCTGTCTAGTGATGTTGCCGATCTTGCGGCTGGTGGTGAAGGCGAAGACAACGTCGCTCACGAGGTAGCTCCTTCCGCAGGTGATGGCGGCGTCCGGGGGTGACCCGCGGCTACCCTCCTGTTTCGTTCCTGCAACATGCATTAGGCCTCGGGGAGGCGTTTAGACTTTTTCATTTGATATCATGGAGACAATGTGTGAGGACAATGTGTTTGTAATATTTGCTTCGAGATTTTGCAATTTCCTTCCTATTTGCTTTGTGTTCTGCGTCGGCAGAGCCTGGCCCCGCGCATACCTCAACCGCCATTGGGCCGACCGGAGACCAGGACGGACCAAGGAGTGAGGGGCTACGTGACCAGTTAGGCTCCTGAGTCGCGATGCTCAGGAGTCCCCCTTGACGCGCAAACAGCTTATAGGGAGAGTTCGCGAGGATAGACTGATGTTCTACGTCGGCAGGGCCCGGCCCCGCGCATACCTCAACCGCCATTGGGTCGACCAGAGACCAGGATGGACCAAGGAGTGAGGGGCTACGTGACTAGTTAGGCTCCTGAGTCGCGATGCTCAGGAGTCCCTATTGACGCGCAAACAATTTCCATACATGCCCTAGCCGAGGCCTCAGGAGGGGCGCGCGACGCCCAGGTCCGGGAGACCTGGTTGAGTGGCGTGCACTTGGGTGTGGCCCGAGCGCAGCCCCCATACCCAGCCCCCTCGCAGGCTCTCCCGAGGGGAGGCATTGCGGTGAGGCCGGACGCTGAGCTCTGGGCTCCCTGAGGTTGGTACGACCGTGGGGCCGCCCTCAGTTGTTTATCACCAAAGCGAAGCATAGTGCTTACGCTTGTGCACGGGAATAGCCGCTCCACGGCAGTGTCGACGGCCAGCATGGAGCATGGCGCTTCCACTTGTGCGTGGGATGGGGGGCCCCCTCCGGGAGGAGCCCCCGGGGTGTGTATAGCCCCACCCTGACACGTGGCTTGCACGGCAGGGCTGTGGGGTGTATCTGGGCACTCGTGAGCCAGCGCGGGACTCACGAGGCCCTACCTCAAGGCGAGTTGCGCCTGGTCTTGAGTCTTGGTGACTGTGTGTTCCTGCAAGGTGGTCAGGTGCAAGCACTCTACGTCCTCAGGTCCCGGCCCTCGAGCGAGCTCAGCCGCCGCTGTTATGCCAGGTCGCGATGCCGTGGTTAAGGCCAGGGGTGAGGGCTGGAGAGCCAGTAAGAGCTCCTGAGTCGTGATGCTCAGGAGCCCCCCTTTTAACGCGCAAGTGGATTGCACGGGGTGAATGTGCCTGTGGCGGGTGGCAATCGAGCAGGTGATAACCATAGGCAGGTTAAGCAGGGAAGGCAAATCAGCTTGGGTAAATGCAGGAAGATACATGCCACTGGGTCCGGCCCGAGCGGCTTGGGGATGATGCAGCCCGAGGGGTGCCCCCATCAAGGTAAGCTAAAGACATAAGCAAATGGGATACATGCCGTAGGGACGGACCCACGCGGCCTGGGAATAACACAGCCCAAGGGGCGCTCCCAGGTTAATGAGCTTGGAAGATGTCACCTGGTTCTGTAGATGAAGCAGAGATGGTGCAGCTGAAGGCACGTGTCGAAGAAACGACTCCTCATGAGCCACCAGAGCCCTGAGCCTCGGGACGCTCTGGGGGCTCAGGAGACTCCCTGAAGACCGTCTCCATTCCGTCCAGGACGACGCGGTAACTGGCCTCTTGAGCCTCCAGGTCACGCCGCATGGCGTGCTGATAGGCTGACGCCACGCTGGGCAAGCCGAACGGCATGCGAACGTAGCTGTGTGGCGGGCCCTTGCAACGGCCCATACACGAAGGCCAAAAGCGCTCCTGAGACGCGGCCCTGTTGAGCCCTGGGACGTCGATGCAGACACGCAGCTCAGCACCCTCGCCTGGGTGGTGAGCCGCGCCTTGTGAGCGGCTGTCGACGCACATGGCTCTTGCGTCTTGCAGTTCCTGTGTGGTCCTGGCGATGAACTCCTGAGCGGTGGGCACCCCTTGCCCTGCGTTCTCCTGAGGAAAACATGCCGCATAGCACTCCTCCAAGTGGTGCCCAAGCGCCTCCCTCGTGAGGTTGGCAAGGCCTGAGGCCCTCCAGAAGAGAGCCCCTGAGCCTTGCCCGAGGAGGGCGCCAGGCGCGCCTTCCTATGCGATGGAGGGAGGCGCCCCTGGGACGGACGCTGATCCTGATGAGGCTCCTGCCGCAACGCCATCCTCCTGAGGTCCTGCGCGACGCAACTGCTTCTTCTTGGGGATGGCCTCCGGAGGGCACTCACTTCTGCTGTCGGGGTCGTCGATTGCTGCATCTTGGAAGGCGCGCTCGAGGGAGCACACCGCATCCCTTTCCTCACATGGGACCGTGATGACCCCGCCACTTCCAGGCATCTTGAGGACGTTGTAGCCGTGGTGGGTGACCGCCATGAACTTGGCCAGGGCCGGATACCCAAGGATGACGTTTTACGGCAGGCGGATGTGGGTGACGTCGAAATCGATGAACTCGATGTGGTAGTTGTCGCGTGTGCCGAAGTTGACAGGTAGGCGGACCTGCCCTATCGATGTAGTGGAGCCGTAGGTCACTCCTGAGAAAGGTCTGGTAGGTTGGAGCTGCTCGTATGGCACTTGGAGGTTGTCGAATGTGTCGACGGACAGGACGTTGATCCCTGCACCACCGTCGATGAGGGTCTTGGTAACGTGCACATTGCTGATGACTGGGGAACACAACATGGGGAGGACGCCGACGGCGGCCGCGCACTTGAGCTGATTTGCCGAGTTGAAAGTGATGGCGCACTGGGACCACCTGAGCGGGCGCGCGGCCTCAAGCTTGGGGAGCACCGCGTTCACCTCGCGAGCGAACTGTTTGAAGATGCGCTAAGAGGCTGGGGCCTGGGCGCCGCCCAAGATGCAGGCAATTGCACATGGCTCCTAGAAGCACCCAACCCCCTTGTCATGATGATGATCGTCGTTCCTTCTTAGTGGCGGCAGCGGGGGAAGACCGGCGTTGCCTTGGGGGCGATCCTCACGAGGCTGGTCCCTCCAGGGCCCCTCGCGAGGATGGTCCTGCCATCGGTCCTCACGAGGCCTGTCGCGCCATTCCTAACGCGGGCCACGGTCGTCCCAGCGTCCGCCTCGAAGTCCTCCTCTGCGGCCGTAGCCCCGGTCGCTGCGCTCGGGGCGTCGACTATAGCGTCCTTCCCGTATGGCTCTGAGCTCTTGGCAGTCACTGGTGTTGTGGGTGTTCAGGTTGTTGAAGGCGCAAAACGGTCGGCTGTTCTTAGATGACTCGGGCAGATCTCTGCCCCGTTTGATGTCGGGCTCCGCAGCTAGCACCGCCTCTTCCTTGCGCTTCACGTCCTTGGCCTTGGCTTTCTTCTCCTCTGCGCCTGCAACTGGCAGCTCAAGGATGGAAAGGCGCCCCTCCTCAGCTCTTGCGCAGTTGGTCGCCAGGTTGAACAACTCCTGGGACGTGCAGAGCTCCTCGTGGATAGTGAGATCTTTCTTCATCTTGACGTCACGGACACCGTCGGAGAACGCGGAGATGATGGCCTCATCCGTGACCTTGGGGATCTTGAGGCGGGTGTTGTTGAAGCGCTGGATGTACTTCTAGAGGGTCTCCCCTGGTTGTTGCTTGATGCGGCGCAGGTCGCCCGCGGCCGGCGGGCGGTCGCGATTGCCCTGGAAGTTGGCGACGAAACAGTCGCGCATCTCGTCCCAGGAGGAGATCGAGCCGTGCTGCAGGTTCAGGAGCCAGGAGCGGGCCCCGTCCTTGAGGGCCATGGGAAACCAGTTTGCCATGACTTTCGCATCGCCGTTGGCTGCTTCGATGCTCAGCTTGTAGAGCTGCAGGAACTCCGTGGGGTCGGCAGTGCCGTCGTAGCGAGGAGGCAGATCCAGCTTGAACTTGCCTGGCCAGGCGACGCTGCGCAGCTCGGGGGTGAAGGCGCAGCAGCGGGTCATAGTTATTGGGGCCCGCTTTGGAGGTGGACCTTGGTCTTGATGAGGTCCGCGCGGCGCCACCGCGGGCGGCGCGCGGTCTTGACGAGGCGGTGCGGGGAGCGCGTGTGTAGCTCCTCGCGGCCAAGGGATTTCTTGGCAGCTTCTCTGTTCACGCGCGGGCACCGGGTGTAGCGGATCACACCGCGGGGCCGCGCACCTTGGTGCCAAGGCGCCGTCCTTGGGCTGGGGTGGTGGAGGCGCGCCTCGGGCCTCGTCGCCCGTGGCCGGCTGAGGGTGAGACAGAGAGACGGATAGCGCCAGGGAGCCCCCTACGGCGCGGATGAGCTCGGCGACGCGGTCGAGCCACTCCTCATAGAGGTCGTTGACTGGGCGGTAGCGCAGGAGTTTGTTTGCAACGAGGAGTGCGGCCCGCGCTTCCATGGGAGCATGGCGTGCATGGGACGAGGAACCGGCCGGGGTCAGCGATGGAGTGGCGGTGCGGCCGTCCTGCCGTACCGAAGGATGCAGTGAAGACGCTTGCTGCTCGTTCTCGACCGGGCCCGTGGCAGCATACGCGGTGGGAGACGGAGAACGACGAGGTGGCCCGCCGATGGGGGCCGTCTGAGCAACGCAGGCGGTGAGGGAAGCCCGACGCTCAGCTCAAGCACGGCAAGCGTCCTCCATGGAGACGATGGGGCGACGGAGCAACGAACTGATGGAAGGGAAGCTACGGCGCACCCCTACCTGGCGCACCAAATGTCAGATGTGGGGTTCCGGCAAACCCTTAAGGTTTGAACACTTGGGTGTGCACGAAGTCTTTTCCTCCCACCGATCTACGCCCTAGCTCGCTAAGATCTGGCGAACGAACTTGACGAACTCGCAACACGGAAAGTCACAAGATTTATACTGGTTCGGGCCAATGTTGTCGTGTAATACCCTACTCCAGTGTGGTGGTGGTGTATTGCCTCTTGGGATGATGATGAACAATACAATGGGAAGAACAGCCTCCTGAGAGTGAGGTGTTCTCATGCCTGGCTAACTTGTATGTGTGGGGATGATCTTCAGGTTCTCTCTATCTCTCTCTCTCTCTCTCTCGTCCTCCCCTTTTTCTCATCTGCCTATGGTGGTGGCTAGTACTATTTATAGAGGCCCTGGTGCTCTTCCCAAATGTTGAGCGGGAAGGGAGCCAACAATGGCGGGCTAATTTGAACGGAGAAAGCTAGTACAAGCCATCCTGACAAAAGTGGTCTTCGCCTGCCAAAGGCTATGGTGGTGACGCCGTCTTGGGCTCCTCGATGACCTCCGTCTTGCCGTCCTTCTAGTCTTGGTCTTGTTGCACTAATATGGCAACCTTTGCCTGATGCCTCGGTACTCCTCGCCTGCGCAGGCCTCCTTAGCACCAAAGAGGAAACAGGGACGCTGCACGCGCTGGTGCCTGCCTGGCGCCCGCCTGGTGTCGATCGTCATGGCTCACGTCACAAGAGCCTCATGAGGTTTGCCTCGCCTTGATATCTTTGCTCCTCGTGAGCCTGCCCGACTAGGCCACTCCACAGGAGGTCTTGTGTCGTCCGCCTCGCGAGGCTTGGCTCCTCGCGAGGGTCTTGGATGCCTTGTTGATGAAGACGGGCCGTACGGCCTGCTGGCTTAGCCATGCCGCGGGCCGCATGCAGGCAAGTCTGGGGACCCCCGTTCCCAGAACGCTGACAGCACCATCCCAGCTGGCTCCGCGGTCAAGTTAATCAAGGGCCTCGTGAGCCGTTTCGTGGTCCCCAACCGCATCATCACCGACAATTGCTCATAGTTCACTAGTAACCTCTTCAAAACATATTGTGCTAACCTTGGAACGCAGATCTAGTACGCTTCGGTGGCGCACCCCACAAGCAATGGCCAGGCTGAACGCGCCAACGCGGAGGTCCTGAGAGGCCTCACGACCAGGACCTTCACAAAGAAGCTCGAGGCCTGCGGCAGGGGCTGGCACGACGAGCTCCAGCCTGTGTTGTGGTCTATCCGCACCACCGCCACTAAGATGACGGGCAAGACCCTATTCTTCCTCGTCTATGTAGCCGAAGCGGTCCTCCCTCACGAGGTCATACATCGCTCCACACGGGTCCTGGCGTTTGATGAAACGCAGCAGGAAGCCACGCGGGGGATGGACCTCGTACTGGGGGAGGAACGATGTCGCAAAGCTGCGTTGAGGGCGACAAGGTACCAGCAGGCGCTGCGGCAGTACCACTGCCGCAACATCCGCTCCAGGATGCTCGAGGCAGGCAACCTCGTCCTGAGGCGGGTCCTCTCTAGGGAAGGGTTGCACAAGCTCTCACCCATGTGGGAGGGCCCGCTTAGGGTTTTCCATATCTCCAGGCCCGGCGCCGCACACTTGGAGACGCAGGACGGGGTGCCCATCCAGAACGCCTGGAACATCTGGCACCTCCGGAGGTTCTATCCATGACACAAGGCCCGGTGCCTGTGAAGCAAGGCCCGGTGCCTGTGAAGAATCGCCGCCCGTGAGTGGGGTTGTACACGTCCCGGAGACTCCGGAGAGCCGCCCTCGGGCCTCGGGGGCTCCCTACCACGCCTAGTGGCAGCACTTAGCTCCGCGCTGGTGAGAAGATGTCGAAGACTAGACCAGGTGCCGGACGTGGATTTTCATTTGCTTTCCGTAGTTGGCTCGCCTTCTCTTAATCGAAGTTTGTTTCTGGTGTTCCTCGCCGATTTGGTTCTGCCTCCTTTTTTGAATCTGGTTCGCTTTTGTTCTCTCTCTCGCATACCTCGCGAGGGGGCTAGGCAGGTGCCTTCATGAGGGTTTCTTCCTCCTGTGTTGGTCCTTCTCTCCACCTTCGGTCTGCCTTCTCACGAGGCACCCTCGTTCGGGCCCACAAACCAGCACATCCCTCTTAATCCGTGCCCCTCAGGTACTGTGATGTGAAGCACTGAGTCAAGGCTCGGGTGAATGATAAGTCTCCTAGCAAGCTCCCTAACAATTTTTTTTGTAGTTCCTGAGCAACCGCTAAGCCAAGACAAGCACGAAGAAACGAGTGCCTTATGAAGAAGAGGCTGCCCCGAACGCACCGGGCTAAGTTATTTCCGTACAAAATAAACGACACATCACAGGAATAACAAGCATAGTGTAATGATTAAGGAATCACAGTTCGATACACGCCCACCCGGGCCCACACTGGTTTCGTTTGATGCAGGAAAGGAAAGAGGGAACAAAGCGAAAGCAGCGTTGCAGCAACCGCGGGGGAAGGCCTCTAGAGACGTCCTGAGCTTAGCCGGATCTCTCCTCGCGCTTCACGGAGGCTCGATGGCGGGACGACCCGCTACCGCCCTTGAAGCGAGCGCGGCGGCTGGTCATAGCTGGACGAGGCGCGGCTGGCGGGCTCGCCCTCGTCGCGGCCATCGCCGAGACCAAGCACTGATAATCCACAAGTATAGGGGATCGCAATCGCAACAGTTTTCGATAAGTAAGAGTGTCGAACCCAACGAGGAGCTAAAGGCAGGACAAATATTCCCTCAAGTTGTATCGACCACCGATACAACTCTACGCACGCTTGATGTTCGCTTTACCTAGAACAAGTATGAAACTAGAAGTACTTTGTAGGTGTTGTTGGATAGGTTTTACAAGAATATAAAGAGCAAGTAAATAAAAAGTAGGGGCTGTTTAGATAAAGACACAACTAAGTTAGTTTTAGTAAAGTGGTTTTTGTTACGAGAAAGTTATTTGTCCCTAGGCAATCGATAACTAGACCGGTAATCATTATTGCAATTTTATTTGAGGGAGAGGCATAAGCTAACATACTTTCTCTACTTGGATCATGTGCACTTATGATTGGAACTCTAGCAAGCATCCGCAACTACTAAAGATCATTAAGGTAAAACCCAACCATAGCATTAAAGCATCAAGTCCTCTTTATCCCATACGCAACAACCCCCTTACTCGGGTTTGTGTTTCAGTCACTCACGCAACCCACTATAAGCGAATCATGAACGTATTGCAACACCCTACCGCAGGGATCCCTCACGCTTGCGCGACATGGAGAGCACCATAGGACAGCACCAATAATAAAACATGCAACTCAAACCAATCTTGATCATCAAATAGCCCATAGGACAAAACGGATCTACTCAAACATGATAGGATAGCCATACATCATTGGGAAATAATATATAGCGTTGAGCACCAATTTTAAGTAGAGATTACAGCGGGTAAGAGAGAGGTTACACCACTTCATAGAGGGGGGAAGAGTTGGTGATGATGGCGATGAAGTTGTTGGTGAAGAGTGCGGTGATGATGATGGCCCCCGGTGGCACTCCGGTGCCACCGGAAGCAAGGGGGAGAGAGCCCCCCTTCTTCTTCTTCCTTGACCTTCCCCCTGGATGGGAGAAGGGTTTCCCCTCTGGTCCATGGCCTCCATGGCATGGGAGGGGCGAGAGCCCCTCCGAGATTGGATCTGTCTCTCTGTCTCTCTCTGTTTCTGTATTCTTAGATTCTTCCCTTTCACCGTTTCTTATATTCCCGGAGATCCGTAAGTCCGATTGGGCTGAAATTTTAACACGATCTCTATCCAGATATTAGCTTTCTTGCGGCAAAAGAAGGGCACCAACCGCCTTAGGGGTGGCCCACGTGGGTCAGGGGCGCGCCCAGGGGGGCAGGCGCGCCCCCTGCCTCATGGCCACCTCTGGCACCGTCTCGCGTGGATTTTCCTTCCCAAAAATCATATATATTCCAAAAAAATCTCATTCAGTTTTTATCCCATTTGGACTCCGTTTGATATGGCACTAGGCACTGGATCAATATGTTAGTCCCAAAAATAGTATAAAAAGTTGCCAAAAGTATATGAAAGTTGTATAATATTGGCATGGAACCATCAAAAATTATAGATACGACGGAGACGTATCAGCATCCCCAAGCTTAATTCATGCTCGTCCTCAAGTAGGTAAATGATAAAAAGATAATTTTTGATGTGGAATGCTACCTAGCATAATCTTGATCACATATCTAAGCATGGCATGAATATTAAGACACGAGTGATTCAAAGCAATAGTCTATCATTTGACATAAAAAAATAATACTGCAAGCCCACTAATAAAGCAATCATGTCTTTTCAAAATAACTAGGCCAAAGAAAGTAATCCCTACAAAATCATATAGTCTGGCTATGCTCCATCTTCACCACACAAAATATTCACATCATGCACAGCCCGATGACAAGCCGAGCAATTGGATCATACTTTTTAACGCGCTTCAGCATTTTCAACCCTCGCGCAATACATGAGTGTGAGCCATTGACATAGCACTATAGGTGGAATAGAATGGTGGTTGCGGAGAAGACAAAAAGGAGAAGATAGTCTCACATCAACTAGGCGTATCAATAGGCTATGGAGATGCCCATCAATAGATATCAATGTGAGGAGTAGGGATTGCCATGCAACGGATGCACTAGAGCTATAAGTATATGAAAGCTCGAACTGAAACTAAGTGGGTGTGCATCCAACTTGCTTGATCATGAAGACCTAGGGCATTTGAGGAAGCCCATCATTGGAATATACAAGCACAAGTGTGGTATAATGAAAAATTCCCACTAGTATATGAAAGTGATAACTCAAGAGACTCTCTATATGAAGAACATGGTGCTACTTTGAAGCACAAGTGTGGTAAAAGGATAGTAACATTGCCCCTTTTATTTTATTTTTATTTTATTTTATTTGGCCTTTTTTTGTCCTTTCTCTTTTTTTGGGACAATGCTCTATTAATGATGATCATCACACTTTTATTTACTTACAACTCAATATTACAACTCGATACTAGAACAAAGATATGACTCTATAGGAATGCCTCCGGCGGTGTACCGGGATGTGCAATGATCTAGCGTAGAAAAGACATCAAAAAAACGGACAAGCCATGAAAACATCATGCTAGCTATCTTACGATCATGCAAAGCAATATGACAATGAATGCTCAAGTCATGTATATGATGATGATGGAAGTTGCATGGCAATATATCTCGGAATGGCTATGGAAATGCCATAATAGGTAGGTATGGTGGCTGTTTTGAGGAAGGTATATGGTGGGTTTATGGTACCGGGGAAAGTTGCACAATACTAGAGAGGCTAGCAATGGTGGAAGGGTGAGAGTGCGTATAATCCATGGACTCAACATTAGTCATAATGAACTCACATACTTATTGCAAAAGTTTATTAGCCCTCGAAGCAAAGTACTACTACGCATGCCCCTAGGGGGATAGATTGGTAGGAAAAGACCATTGCTCGTGCCCGGCCGCCACTCATAAGGAAGACAATCAATAAATACCTCATGCTCCGACTTCGTTACATAACAATTCACCATACGTGCATGCTACGGGAATCACAAACCTCAACACAAGTATTTATACAATACACAACTACCCACTAGCATGACTCTAATATCACCATCTTTATATCGCAAAACTATTGCAAGGAATCAAACATATCATATTCAGTGATCTACAAGTTTTATGTAGGATTTTATGACTAACCATGTGAATGACCAATTCCTGTCATCTCTCTAAATAGATATAAGTGAAGAAAGAGAGTTTAATTCTTTCTACAAAAGATATGCCCACGCTCTAACAACTACAAGTGAAGCAAAAGAGCATTCTACAAATGGCGGTCGTCTATGTAAAGAGAAACAGGCAATCCAAACTTCAAATGATATAAGTGAAGCACATGAAGCATTCTATAAACCCATACTCAAAAGATATAAGTGAAGTGCATATAGAACTCCAGCATGGTGCATAAAATAAAAATGAAAACTAAATGCAAAAGACGCTCCAAGATTGCACATATCGCATGAACGAAACGAATCCGAAAACATACCGAGACTTGTTGAAGAAAGAGGGGATGCCTTCCGGGGCATCCCCAAGCTTAGACGCTTGAGTATCCTTGAATTTTTACTTGGGGTGCCTCGGGAATCCCCAAGATTGAGCTCTTGCCTCTCTTTTTTTCTCACATCGAGACCTTCTCGATCATCGAACACTTCATCCACACAAAACTTCAGCAAAAAACTCGGTAAGACCCGTTAGTATAATAAAGCAGATCACTACTCTAAGTACTGTTGAAAACCAATTCATATTTTATTTTTGCATTGTGTCTACTGTAATATAACTTTTCCATGGCTTAATCCACTGATATAAATTGATAGTTTCATCAAAACAAGCAAACTATGCATCAAAAACAGAATCTGTCAAAAACAGAACAGTCTGTAACAATCTGAACATTCACCATACTTCTGATACTTGAAAAATTCTGCCAAAATTAGGAAAAATAAAAAATTTGTATATAAAGACAATTCAAAAAGAATCAGAACCGTTTGACGTTCCAGCTAAAAATGTAAAATCGTGCACTACAGCCAAAGTTTCTGTCCTGCACCGTACAAACCATCAAGCAAATGTAAACATCCTAAAGGCAAACCTTGGCACATTATTTTTATAATACAATGGAATTGTACAAGTGGATAATTATTTTTGTTGAAAAGTTTCTGTAATCAAGATTCGCAAAGTTGCCGTGAGCATGAACAAAGTTCAAGGAGCTCTCCCACTTCAACAATGCTTGTCTTTCTCACTTTCACTTTCCTTTTTGAAAAAGTTTTGGGTTCCCCTCTTTATTTTTGTTGTTTTTAAACTATATGAAAGCACTCAACATAAGTAATTGACTCTCTAAAACTTCCGGGTTGTCTCCCTAGCAGTGCTTTCTTTAAAGCCATTAAGCTAGGCATATAGTGCTCAAGTAATGAATCCACCTGGATCCCAAGGTATATCAAAGCCAATTTTAATTACCAATGATTTATAATTTAGAAGTGAGCACAAAGTAACATATATCATGCAAAAGCGAAGTCTAACTCTCTTCCTATGCATCGGCATGTCATAAAAGAACAATTCACGCACACAAAGTAAAGGCCAATGCATAGTATAAACAGTTTCTTGCAATTTTATCGCATTGGAAACATAGAGAGGTGGAGATATAGTTCCTCTCTCATAATAATTGCAAGTAGAAGCAGCAATCACATGCATATTATATTCATCAAAATCATCCTATGTAATAGTAAGATGCAACCCATCAATATAATCTTTAATAAGTGCAAACTTCTCCAATATAGTGTAGTCGGGAGAATTCAAAAATATAATAGGACTATCATGCGTGGGTGCAATAGCAACAATTTCATGTTTAACATAAGGAACTATACCAAGTTAATCTCCATAAGCATAATTCATATTGGCATCTTGGCCACAAGCATAGCAGGCATCATCAAAAAGGGATATTTCAAGAGAATCAACGGGATCATGACAGTCATCATAGCATTCATCCTTTGGTAAGCACGAAGGGAAATTAAACAATGTATGAATTGAAGAGTTACTCTCATTAGAAGGTGGGCACGGGTAGCTAATCCGCTCTTCCTCCTTTTGTTCTTTGCTCTCCTCATCATCTTTTTCATCCAATGAGCTCACAGTTTCATCAATTTCTTCTTCCATAGACTCCTGCAAAATATTAGTCTCTTCTTGGACAGCGGGGTAGTCCTCAATATATAGTTCAAAATAGGAATTAGAAGCATAATTATCATAGCAATATTTAAGTATGTCAAAATTTCAGATTTTTAAAGAGTAGCATCATACGTTTCAATCAAAGAAGCAATTTCATAAGCACCCCTAAAAGCAACAAATTCTTCAATTTGTTGAACATCATAGTAACTATAAACACCCTTATCATACAAAGAAACGATTCCATTATCACTAAACTCACATTGATAGGGAAGGTGTTTCTTGGGGGTTTCATAACAACAAGTAATATCATATATTTCGCATAAATTCCAAGCATAGCATTGCAAACGATGAATTTGACCCAGTAAAATTTTCCCTTTTTCAGATATTCGGTGTCGCACATAACAAGCATGCTCATCTAATGATTTGCCCTCAACTAAGCTAGTTGGGGTTTCAGCACGAGCACATAGGGATCGAAGATGATCCAATTAATAAGCTTCAGAAGTGTGATCAATTTTGAGTGGTTCTTCAACCATTGGTTTAGTAGGTACAACTAATTTTTTTGGTATTTTGCGTTTCCTACCCATAACTAAAGATAGAAAGCAACTAAGAACAGCAAATAAAAATTACTTAGTGATAAAGCAAACAAGCACACACGAGAATATTCACCCCACGCTATTGCTCCCTGGCAATGGAGCCAGAAAAAGGTCTTGATAACCCACAAGTATAGGGGATCGCAACAGTTTTCAATAAGTAAGAGTGTTGAACCCAACGAGGAGCTAAAGGCAGAACAAATATTCCCTCAAGTTCTATCGACCACCGATACAACTCTACGCACGCTTGATGTTTGCTTTACCTAGAACAAGTATGAAACTAGAAGTACTTTGTAGGTGTTGTTGGATAGGTTTGCAAGAATATAAAGAGCAAGTAAATAAGAAGTAGGGGCTGTTTAGATAAATACACAACTAAGTTAGTTTTAGTAAAGTGGTTTTTGTTACGAGAAAGTTATTTGTCCCTAGGCAATCGATAACTAGACCGGTAATCATTATTGCAATTTTATTTGAGGGAGAGGCATAAGCTAACATACTTTCTCTACTTGGATCATATGCACTTATGATTGGAACTCTAGCAAGAATCCGCAAATACTAAAGATCATTAAGGTAAAACCCAACCATAGCATTAAAGCATCAAGTCCTCTTTATCCCATACGCAACAACCCCCTTACTCGGGTTTGTGTTTCAGTCACTCACGCAACCCACTATAAGCGAATCATGAACGTATTGCAACACCCTACCGCGGGGATCCTTCACGCTTGCGTGACACGGAGAGCACCATAGGACACCACCAATAATAAAACATGCAACTCAAACCAATCTTGATCATCAAATAGCCCATAGGACAAAACGGATCTACTCAAACATCATAGGATAGCCATACATCATTGGGAAATAATATATAGCGTTGAGCACCATGTTTAAGTAGAGATTACAGCGGGTAAGAGAGAGGTTACACTGCTACATAGAGGGGGGGAAGAGTTGGTGATGATGGCGGTGAAGTTGTTGGCGAAGATTGCGGTGATGATGATGGCCCCCGGTGGCACTCCGGTGCCACCGGAAGCAAGGGGGAGAGAGCCCCCCTTCTTCTTCTTCTTCTTTCTTGACCTCCCCCCTAGATGGGAGAAGGGTTTCCCCTCTGGTCCATGGCCTCCATGGAATGGGAGGGGTGAGAGCCCCTCCGAGATTGGATATGTCTCTCAGTCTCTCTCTGTTTCTGTGTTCTCAAATTCTTCCCTTTCACTGTTTCTTATATTTCCGAAGATCCGTAACTCCGATTGGGCTGAAATTTTAACACAATCTATATCCGGATATTAGCTTTCTTGCGGCAAAAGAAGGGTACCAACCGCCTTACAGGTGGCCACGAGGGTCAGGGGCGCGCCCCCTGCCTCGTGGCCACCTCGAGCACCGTCTCGCGTGGATTTTTCTTCCCAAAAATCATATATATTCCAAAAAAATCTCCGTCAGTTTTTATCCCGTTTGGACTCCGTTTGATATGGATATTCTGCGAAACAAATAACATTGAACAAACAGGAATTGGCACTGGGCATTGGATCAATATGTTATTCCCAAAAATAGTATAAAAAGTTGCCAAAAGTATATGAAAGTTGTAGAATATTGGCATGGAACAATCAAAAATTATAGATACGACGGAGACGTATCAAGCATCTCCTCGCCGTCGTTCGTCTCGGGGCAGCACCCAGCACGGCGGCCATCTTCCCCAAGCACCCTCACATAGAGGGTTGCATCACCGTCATACTTAAAGTGGAGGGTGCAACGCTTTCCCAGGCCGCGCACGCGGGCAAACGCCTGCCAGCCACGGGCCAGAGCTATGTTGCCCGCGGCGGAGACTTCGACTGCGACCCAGGAAGCCCCGCTGCAGTAACCGTCCGACTGCAGCCAGAGCCCGCCCGGACCAGGGGCCGGCAGCTCGTCGGCAAAGAAGCGCGGAAGCTGGAGCCAGTTGCCAGCCGGATCCACCGACCAGACAACGAACTCCGGCAGCACCTCTGCCGAGTGGAAGCGTGGCCGGGGAGGTCATGCAACCACGACACGTCTCACCTCACTGACGGGGCTGCCGTGGCCAGATCGACCCCCACCACGCGCAGCAGCACCACCCCGGGAGCAGGGGGCACGACGGGAGTCAAGGAGAGCTTGCGGGGACGGCCGCGTCCCCGTTTAGGCGCCGGGGAGCCGGGCCCCTCGCGAGGGGCCTTTCCTTTCTCTGCGGTGGTGAACCTCTTTGATGGCGCCATTGGAGTCGGAGGCGAAGCAGACGAAATGGGAAGAGATGGGCGATGGGAGCTCTTCCGCCTCCCCATTTATAGTAGAGGAAGGCCAACCAGCACCCCCACGATCATAGGTAAATGATGGTTTTCTTTGCATGTCGCACAGACTTGTCAAGTCGGGCAGTTGCCGAGGCAGCGTGGGGAAGCGGACACGCCCACAACCAATCAACTACCACGCGTCAACCGAGGCCGCATGCTTTTGGGGCCCGCGGCGCTATGCGCTTGACCCTTTGGCTTCACCTCAAAGCCAAGCCCGAGCGCGCCTTGGACCCGGGGGCTACTGTCGGCATTCTGGGAACGGGGGTCCCCAGACTTGCCTGCCTGCAGCCCATGGTGTGGCTAGGCTGGTGGGTTCGTACGGCCCATCTTCATCAACAAGGCATTCAAGACCCTCGCGAGGGGCCAAGCCTCGCGGGGCGGACGATGCAAGACCTCCTCAAGAGAGGCCTCGCCAGGAAGGCTCACGAGGGGCGGAGAGATCAAGGCAAGGAAAACCTCGCGAGGCCCCTCGTGATGTGAGCCATGATGGTCGAGGCCAGGCGGGCGCCAGCGCGCAGTGTCCTTGTTTCCTCTTTGGTGCTAAGGGGGCAAGCGTAGGCGCGGAGTACCAAGGAATCAAGCAAAGGTTTCCATATTGGTGCAACAAGACCAGGACCAGAAGGACGGCAAGAAGGAGGTCACCATGGAGCCCAAGACGGCATCATCACAAGAGCCTTTTGCAGGCGAAGACCACCTTTTGTCAGGATAGCTTGTACTAGCTGTCCCCTTTCGAATTGGCCGTTGTTGGCTCCCTTCCCGCTCAATATTTGGGGAGAGGACCAAGGCCTATATAAGTAGAACTAGCCACCACCATGAGGGGCATCGGATCGACACCACCACCATGAGGGGCATCGGATCGACACCTCACACACACAAACTCACAAGCACAAGAACACCTCGAACTCAGGAGGCTGTTCTTCCTCTTGTACTGTTCATCATTAGCCCAAGAGGCAATCCACCACCACCATACTGGAGTAGGGTATTACACCACAACGGTGGCCCGAACCAGTATAAATCTTGTGTCTTTCTGTGTTGAGAGTTCATCGTGTTCGTCTGCGAGATCTTAGAGAGCTAGGGTGTGGATCGATAGGGAGGAAACCTTCGTGTGCACCCCAGTGTTTGAACCTCAAGGGTCTGCCTGGACCCCAGATCCGACAGCTTCGCCTAAGTACTTCAACGATATGATCGAGGTGGATTATGGTGGAGGGGGGCACCGCACATGGCTAAGAGATCAATGTCTGTTGTGTGTTTTAGGGTGCCCCCCTGCCCCCGTATATAAAGGAGCAAGGGGGAGGTCAGCCGGCGTTGGGGTGCGCCAATCAGGGGGAGGAGTCCTCCTCCTAGTAGGACTAGGACTCCCCCTTTATCTGGTGACCCCCGGAACTCATCCGATGTCCGAATATAGTCATCCAATATATTAATCTTTGTGTCTCGACCATTTCAAGACTCCGTGTCATGTCCGTGATCATATCCGGGACTCCGAACTATATTCGGTACATCAAAACACATAAACTCATAATACCGATCGTCACCGAACGTTAAGCGTGCGGACCCTACGGGTTCGAGAACTATGTAGACATGACCGAGACACGTTTCCGGTCAATAACCAATAGCGAAACCTGGATGTTCATGTTGGCTCCTACATATTCTACGAAGATCTTTATCAGTCAAACCGCATAACAACATATGTTGTTCCCTTTGTCATCGGTATGTTACTTGCCCGAGATTCGATCGTCGGTATCTCAATACCTAGTTCAATCTCATTACTGGCAAGTCTCTTTACTCGTTCCGTAACGCAACATCCTGTAACTAACTCATTTGTCACATTGCTTGCAAGGCTTATAGTGATGTGCATTACCGAGAGGGCCCAGAGATACCTCTTCGATACACGGAGTGACAAATCCTAATCTCGATCTATGCCAACTCAACAAACACCAACGGAGATGCTTGTAGAGCATCTTTATAGTCACCCAGTTATCTTGTGACGTTTGATAGCACACTAAGTGTTCCTCCGGTATTCGGGAGTTGCATAATCTCATAGTCAAAGGAACATGTGTCGGGTGGTAGGTGCGACATATGCCAACGAGTGGCTTATCATTGTGGGAGCCAGTAAGACGTCGCCGGTGCCTGGAAACGGGATAAGGCGAAGACATGCACGCCGGCGAATCTTACCCAGCTTCGGGGCTCTCCGTGGAGATAACACCCCTACTGCTGCTCTGCGGGGTCTCTGCATGGTTACTAGATGAACAAGTAGCTACATGGTGCTCCTTGAGCTGTTGGCGAGAGGAGGAAGAAGGGCACGGCTTGCTCTCTTCTCCTCCCTATGTGGTGTCTGAGACTAGCAGGGATTGATCTCCCTTTGCATGGATGCCCCAGGGGGGTTATATAGGCCTACCCCCCGGGGGTACAATGGTAATCCGGCTGGGTGCGGGGCCCAGCCGTCTGTGTCTACGCTCTCCGGCTTCTGCGCCGGCTGCTGGGGCCTGCCGGCTAGTGTGTCCCGCCAGCTGCCGGCTCCTTGGTCGACAGGCAGGCCCCACTGTCAGGGCCTTGTCGGTGGCTGGTTACTATTGCTCAATCTTGGTGGCGAAGGCTTCACCGAAGCGGGCGTGGCTACAGTGCCGCTGCCCGATGGGCGATCACTGTAGCCCCACCGCGTCTTGTCTCCTTAATGGGGTGTCTTCTTCGAGGGGGGTGGCAAGCCGGCTGTGGGGAGCCGGCTCTATCTTCGGCTGACTGGGGGAGGTCTGGCCGCCTTCGGGTGTCTCTCTGCCCGAAGGGGCCCACCGCCCGTGGGCCGTACGGGTAGCCCATCGTGGATGACATCAGGGTCAACATGGCAACAGTGCTGCGCCGGATGGGTCATGGCCACCCGTACAGCGCATTGTGCCAAGCGTGCTCCGGGATTCGGGGGTGGCAGGCTTCACTGTAGCCATGCCCCGTCACATCGCCGTTATGTGGATGCAGACTTCGAGGGTACGATCTTGACCGATTTATGGGAGCTGGCTTCTTGGAGTCGGCCTTCTCGCGGCCGGCTTCTTGGAGCCGGCCCTCCCGCGGCTTCTCTTCATGAGGGCTGAAGTCGGGCCGCCTTTCGATAGCCGGCCTAGAGACAGCCGGCAAGGGGAAGGCGGCCCTGCATCTTGGATTCTTGAGGGCCGAATCGGCTCGTAATTTTTTCAGAAGGGCCAGGGGGAGCCGGCTAGGCTACCCATGGTTATTTACTCCGATAGTAGTCCCCGAAGCTGATCGAGCTTCGAGGCTGACAAAGGGACGAGAAGCTAGGTCAGCATCCTATCCCGAGGGGCCGGCTTTGCTCATGCGCGCCGTCTTTGGAAAAGCTCCGTTTCTCGTAGGCGGGAACGCAGGCCATGTGGCGAGGAAATCCTGCCAACGTACGCGCGCGACGGGACGCCGCCGCAGGCCCGGTCCCGCCACTCGCAGGCCTCGGTCCGAGCGCGGATCTTCTGTGGCCCACATGGACCGCTCGCCTTCCCGCGGCGGTTTTATTCTGCAATCAAGGCACAATAATCGCGGGACGTGGGGGAGTGGGCGCAGTTGATCCCCACGTTCCCCCACGCTGCGCCTCCTCGGCTCCGCCGCGCGGTCTATAAGTAGGAGGAGGAGGAGGAGGAGCGGCAGAGGCTCGCGCGCTCTCCCTCACTCCGCGCCTTCTCGCCCTCCTTCTTCTTCTCTTCGCCGCAGCAACTCTTTGTCGCGCCGTTCCGCCGTCGCTTCGTCTTGCTCCCTGCCGCATCGCTCCCATGGCGCTGTCGAGCTCGTGGGATGGCTCCAACGTCCATGAGGACCACGTCGAGTTCCTCCGCCGGACGCGGCGTCTGCCCGGCGAGAACCTTGTGCGGGTTTGTCAAGCGCCGGCGAGGGAGATTTCGCCGGCACCGGAGGAGGGCGAGCGGGTGATCTTCCGCTCGCACTGCCTGCACGGCTTCGGCCTCCCGGCGAGCGGATTCCTTCGAGCCTTCCTCGAGTTCTACCACCTCCAGCCGCATCACCTCACGCCCAACGCGGTGATGCTGCTGTCGGCCTTCGTCACCCTGTGCGAGGGCTTTCTTGGAGTTCTCCCCATGCTTGAGCTCTGGGGGGGAGTTCTTCCAAAGCAAGCTCGGCACCGTCGTCGCGGGCATGCCCGCCCCTTGCAGAGCCTTCATTGCCATGAGGCGGGCGAGCGAGAACAATCCGTTCTCGTCCATTCCGCCGATCCAGTCGGTGAAGCTTTGGCAGAAGTCTTATTTCTATGTGAAGAACATCGCCCAGCAAGGCGACTACGTCAACCTACCGGATTACGTAGCCGGCCCGCCGGCTGGGAGGCAGCCTTCGTGGAGCTACCGGGCCAGGTCGCTATCTCAGGCCGGGAACGCAGCCGTCTCCCGGCTTCGGGTGATGATCCAGTCGGAGGGCCTGACCGGAGCCGACTTGGTGGCCGCCTTCATGGAGCGCCGGGTTCTTCCGCTCCAAGGCCGGCCTCACACAATCTGCCAAATGAGCGGCCGCTTCGACCCATGCCGGCTGAGCACCAGGGAGATGCCTCACGCAGAGGTGTCTTACATGGTGAATTATATCTCCAACTGCAAGCTCGTCGAGGATTGGCGATACGGCAAGGAGCCGTATTCCCGCGCCAACCCTTCGTCTGCCGTAAGTTCTTTCTTCTTTTCTTCCTTTTTGTAGCCGGCCTCATGATAGCCGACTCTTGATCAGTTCGTTTGCCTTTTGCAGAACCCTCTTCTCCCGCCGACAGCTGGGGCCGCGGGGGTAGAGCGCCAGCTCCTCCCCGACCGCACGGTGGACGACACCGACGATCCGGACCTGGGAGCGGCCGCCATGGAAGACGCCATCGTGGGCGAAGGCAACGAGGCCGGAGGCGCGGGACTCGGGACCAGCTTCGAGGACTGGCCGGATGAAGACGAGGTCGAAGTCGCCCCGCACCGCCAGCCGGCGCCCGATCATCAAGGCGCGTCGACCTTCTTCGGAAGTCGGCCGAAAAAATCCAAGGCCTCCACGGCGGCGACCAAGCGGGATGAGGCGGCCGCGAAGGCGGCCCGCTTCTGCAAGGCGGTGAAGCAGCCGCAGGCGATCTCTGCGTAAGTCGTCGAATGTCTTGCGTATATATTTTTTGTCTTCTTCGTCCGAAAATCTTCTAAACCTTTCTTTTCTTTGCTAGACAGGGCGCCGCTTTCTCTCGAGCGAGGTCCTGGTGGCTCTGTGGTCGGGCCGACTGGAGGGTCCTCAAGCTCCCGCCGCGTGGATCCCCGCGCCGACCTTAAGGAGGCCACAGAGCAGAACGCGCGGGAGGCGCGGGAGGAGCGGGAGGCGAGTGAAGGACCGCCTAGGCGACGAAGGAGCAGGCCGACGCGGCAGCCAAGGCCCGGGCGAAGGCGGCAGCCGCGGAGACGGAGGCGGAGGCTTCGCACAACCGGCCTCCGCTGCTCGTTGTTCCCCTTCGCGCCGTGGCCCCCGACGTTTCCATGCCCCCGTCGGAGGAGGTCGACCAAGGCCCGCCGGTGATGGAGAGGCGGGAGGATCCCGTGATCTTCGTGGAGGGGGCGTCGCAGACGGCGCCGACTGGAGCAGGCCAAAGCGGCCAATCAGCTGCGGCGCCAAAGCAGCCATCCAGGGGCCGGCCTCGAGGTGCAGCCGGCATTCCACCGGCGCGTAGGGGGTGGCGCCTCCGCGCCGGAACCGCACCGAGCAGCGGGCGCCAGCCAGACGGTGGAGGCCCTGGAGATGTCCAGCGTCAGCACGTCCGAGTGGACCCCCAGCGGGGGGACGGGCGAGCTGAACGCGGCGGCCCAGGAGGTCCGGAACCGGCTTCAAGCTCAGGCCGCCTCGCTGCAGCGATACACTCAAGAGTTTCTCTCGACGCGGGCCGTCATCCGGGTGAGTCTTCTGTCCTTGGTTATTTTGCTCTTTCGATTTCTTCCGTGGGGGCGCGTCCGCGCACCCACTGGGTGTAGTCCCCGAGTTCCAAGCCGGCTACTGCGCAGGCGGTTTGGAACTTACTATGTCCTGACAACTTAACTTATCCTTGCCTCCTGTATAATCTTCCAGGAGTATCATAACCTTTGCGCAGCCGCCTTCAACTCCCAGGCTCAGGAGCTGGGCCGGAGAACTGAGGACCTGACCAGCAGCCGGAGTGCGTTTTTGTCTCGTTCTTCTCCTGTGGGGGCGCGTCAGCGCATCCACTGGGTGTAGTCCTCGAGATTCGGGCCGACTGCTGAGCAGCCGGGTCGGATCTTCCTTGACGACTTCCCCTTATTAATTTTTCCTTTGTCTTCATGCTTGCAGGAGCCAATGCCGACTTGAGGGGGCAGCTCAGCGAGGCGCAGGCCGCCCTTCGCGCCAAGGAGACTGAGTATGACGCCATGGTCCTAGAGCACGACCGCCTGGCCAAGAAGCTGGCTGAACAGGAGGAGAGCCACAAGGCGGCCCTGAAGAAGGCGCAGGATAACGAAGCCGCCCTGAAGGCCGAGTTCGAGACCGAAGCGGTGGGCTGGGCTGAGACCAGGCAAGTGCTGAATGAAGGCTTCGGCCGTATTGAGGATTTGATCGACTGTAAGCCGCCTTCCTCGCTCCTTGCATGCCCCTTGCCGCCTGATTTGTGTTCTAACTTGTGCTGCTTTTTATTCTCTGTGCAGACTACTTTCCCGGCTACTCCGTCTTTGCTACCCAAACCATCGAGGCCCATCGCGAAGCGCGCCGTCAGGCGGGGGCCGACATTGCGCCGGACGCGAGTCGGACACTTGAGGAGCAACTCTTGGCGGTCCAAGCGCGGCTGCAGCCGGCTCATCGTATGCTCCGCCGCCTCTAGCGCGCCGGGGCGCAGGTGTTGGCCGCCCTCTAGCCAAGCGAGACGATTCCCCGCACCCCGAGTCGGACTGCCGACTGGCTGGAAGTTGCGGTTGGCCGCTTCGAGGCTTGGAAAGTATCAGCGGCCCGGCTTGGAGCTGGGAGGGCGTTGGAGTTCGTCCGAGCTTGGTATCTGGGGCTGAACCTGGACCAGCTGCGCACCTGGCGGCTGGAGGCCGACGAAGAGCTGGAGGAGGTGCGGCCGGCTATCGCTCAGCGCGCTTCGACGATCGCCGAGTGTACTGACATCAGCGTCTTCGCTCCTAAAATTAATGATGACGGCACTGCCCAGCCGGAGGAGTGGTTCGGGCTGGACCCTGCAGCGGGTGAAGACTCGGCAGAGGAGATCGCCTCCAGCGATGAAGGCGAAGACGACGAAGGAGAGGAGGGCAAAGACATTGATCCAGCCGATGAAGCGGCCAGCCAGCCTCAGCCTGATCGTGCCTCCAGCAACGAGGCGCGTGCTAGCGCGCCCTCTGCGGGAGGCGGTGATCATGCCGAGGTTCGCCAGCCGGCCACTCCTCCAGCCGGCACTTCCATCTCTACCGACCTGCCCGACTCGCCAGTCGCTCCCTTGGCTTAGTCTGTTGTGTTTCTTTTTTCCTGCTTGTTGTCTTTTGAACGATTTTATCAAACTTGCGCAGTTCCACCCACTGGGGGTGTATTCAAACTATGTCGAATGCTGGCCTTTTGAAGGTCTTTTATGTAAATATTATTGCGTGCTTGGTTTCCATTCATGTATGTTTTTTATCCTTAGGCTGTTTCCTTTGCCGCCTTCCCCTTCTGGGAAGGCAAGTACTCAAGCTTTCTTAGATTGGAGCGAGGTGAATGGAAGCCGGCCGGCCGGCTACTCTGGTAGCCGGTCGGTGGTGGGAGAAAAACCGGCTTTTGTTATATTAGTCCGTTAGCCCCTAGCCGTTTTTCGTGTGGGCACCCGTTCCTGCCCTTAACTCTTGCCAGCCGAACAGCAGGTTCTTCGATCTGCGACTTTTGGCAAGAGAGAGCTTGGGAGCCGACACACTACTTGTCTGACTGCGGGTAGGACTTCTAATATAACTCCAGGCGGCCAGTCCCCGGGCCGACTAGTCGAACCCGGTGCCGGACGGAAAAAAGTGAATGCAATGACAAGGCCATAAGCATGATACTTTTCATTTCATAGACAAAAGATGGCAGTCCCCGAGCTCTCCTCGGGGGGCCTATTGTCTTGAACTTAGTACAAAAGTTAGCGTGATACATACTGCATTTCAACTGTAAAACCTTCGGAGGAGGTTGGCGTTCCATGGTCGTTCCGACTCCTTGCCGGAGTCGTCTATCCTTCGTGCCTTCGGCTTCTGCGCGTCGATCAGGTAGTAGGAGTCGTTGCCTAAGGCTCTGCTGATGACGAAGGGGCCCTCCCAAGGGGCCGAGAGATTGTGCTGGCCGGCTGTTCTCTGGATCAGCCGGAGCACAAGATCGCCCTCTTGGAAGGATCTTGGCTTGACCTTCCGGCTGTGGTAGCGGCGCAGGCCCTGCTGATAGATGGCGAACCGGCTGAGGGCTAACAGTCGGCCTTCTTCCAGCAGGTCGACGCCGTCTTCTCGTGCTTCCTTGGCCTCGTCTTCCGTGTACATGGTTACCCTAGGCAAGTCGAACTCGGTGTCAGTTGGGATGACCGCCTCGGCACCATATACGAGGAAGAAAGGAGTGAAGCCGGTTGACTTGTTTGGTGTAGTGCGCAGACTCCAGAGGACAGCCGGCAGCTCATCGAGCCAACAGCCGGCTAAACACTCCAGTGGTACGATCAGTCGGGGCTTGATGTTGTGTGGTACGCCGTACCGAGTTGTTATATCTGTGATAAATGTCACGGCAGTCGGCCCATTCAGCTTCTTGATCGCCTTTGCCTCAATCCATTTGGTGAATTTGTCCACGGCGACAAGCAGATGTGTCATGCCGCCGCGCGCCGTCTTTAATGGGCCCACCATGTCCAGTCCCCAAACGGCGAAGGGCCAAGTGAGGAGAATGGTCTTGAGTGCTGAAGCGGGCATGTGTTGCTTGGAGCTAAAGAGTTGGCACCCTTTGCAATGTTTAACTAACTTCTTGGCGTCATCCAAAGCAGTCGGCCAAAATAAACCATGGCGAAAGGCTTTGGCGACTAGTGATCTTGAGGCCACATGGTGGCCGCATTCTCCTTGGTGGATGTCCCTGAGGATTGCAATGCCCTTCTCTTGCTCAACGCATCGCTGGAGGACTTCAGTGACACTGCGCTTGACGAGATCTCTGTTGACGATTGTGTATGCTCCGACTCGGCGTTGGACTTGTCTTGCCTCTACTTCGTCAGCCGGCAGATCTTGGTTTATTAGGAAGTTGAGGATGGATTGAGCGCATGACGGAGCTGCGACTTCTTCTATTGCCAGAACGGCAACTGCGACCAGGGCGGGCGGGCTGGGCGGTGAAATGCTGGAGTCGGCCGCCGCCTGTTGTGTTGGTGTAGTCTCCGGGCCGACTACCGCAGTCCCCGAGCCGGGTGAGGCAGTCCCCGGGTCGGGCGTAACTACGGAAGTCCCCGAGCCACCTGCTGATACCCCCTGGCCGACTATCGAAGTCCCCAGGTCACCTGCTTGGTTCTTCGAGCCAGCTGCGTCGGGGTCAGGCGGCACGAAGATGGAATCGGACTCTGGAGACAGCTTGATAGACGGCTTGAGGAGGCGTTGTAGAGAGACACCGGTTGGTATTGCTTGCCGAGTGGAGCCTATTCGAGCCAGGGCATCAGCTGGCTCGTTGTCGGCTCGTGGTACATGGAGGAACTTGCATCCTTCAAAATACCCACTGATCTGCTGAACGAGGAAGCGGTAGCTTGCCATATTTGCATCCTTGGCATCCCAGTCACCGGATGATTGCTGGACCACCAAGTCCGAGTCGCCATAACATAGGATCCGGCGAATGCCGAGTTCTTTGGCAAGCCGGAGCCCGTGTATGAGCGCCTCGTACTCGGCCACGTTGTTGGAGGCGGCAAAGTGAATTTGCAGCGTGTATCTGAGCTTGTCACCTTTGGGAGAGGTGAGGATGATGCCGGCTCCCAGGACGGTGCGCATCTAGGTACTGGGTCTCGGCCCAGTCGACGAGGAAGTCGGCCAATGCTTGGGACTTGATGGCAGTGTGAGGCTGGTAGAAGATCGTATAGGGGGCCAGCTCGATGGCCCATTTCGCCACCTGGCCGGATGCATCCCGGCTGCCTATGATCTCGGCCAGCGGGGCAGTGCATACAACCGTGATGGGATGCTCTTGGAAGTAGGGCTTCAGCTTCTTGGCGGCGAAGTACACGCCGTAGCACATCTTCTGGTAGTGCGGGTAGTTCTGCTTCGAGGTAGACAGCACCTCTCTCAAATAGTACACCGGCCTCTAGACCGGCTGGGCTCGGCCTTCTTCTGGGCGTTGGACTACGATGACGGAGCTGACCACCCGGCTGGTTGCGGCAATGTAGAGGAGCATGGGCTCTTTCTAAGTCGGCGCCGCCAGGACAGGCGGCGTGGCCAGCATCTTCTTCAGCTCGTGAAAAGCTTGATCGGCTTGGTTATTCCACTCAAAGTGGTTGGTCTTCTTCATGAGGCGGTAGAGGGGAAGAGCTTTCTCTCCGAGCCGGCTGATGAAGCGGTTCACGGAGGCCAAGCATCCGGTAAACTTCTGGACGTATCGAAGTTTGGTGGGAATCGCCATTCTCTCAATGGCCTTGATCTTTACTGGGTTGCATTTGATGCCGCATTCGGAGACTAGGAAGCCTAGGAGCTGGCCGGCTGGCACTCCGAACACGCATTTCTCGGGGTTAAGCTTGATTTGGAACCGGCGTAGGTTCTCAAATGTTTCCTTGAGGTCTTCTAGCAAGGTGTCGCGCTTCTCCGTCTTCACTACAATGTCCTCTACGTAGACGTGGGCATTTATGCCGAGTTGGTTGAGGAGGCACTGCTGCATGCAACACTGAAAAGTGGCACTGGCATTTCTCAAGCCGAATGTCATAGTCAGGTAGCAGAAGGCTCCGAATGGCGTGATGAAGGCGGTCTTTAGGCAGTCTGCCAGATTTAACTTTATCTGGTGATACCCTGAGTAAGCATCCAAGAAACTCAACAGCTCGCATCCGGCCGTGGAGTCTATCACTTGGTCAATCCTTGGCAGGGCAAAGGGATCTTTGGGGCAGGCCTTGTTGAGGCTCGTGTAGTCTATACATGCGCCACTTGTCGTTTTTCTTTAGCACGAGGACCGGGTTGGCGAGCCACTCTGGAAAGAAAACTTCCATAATGAAGCCGGCTGCCAGAAGCCGGGCTATCTCCTCTCCCACAATCCTGCGTTTCTCCTCCGACAGTCGGCGGAGGGGTTGTTTGACTGGCTTTGCGTCTTCTCGGACGTGTAGTTTGTGCTCGGCGAATTCCTTCGGGACGCCCGACATGTCCTTGGGGGACCATGCAAAGATGTCCCGATTCTCACAGAGGAAATCGACGAGCTCGCCTTCCTATTTGCTGTTTAGGTTTGCCCCGATGACGGCAAACCTCTCTGGGTGCTCGGGGTCAAGAGGTATCTTCTTCGTCTCCTTGGCTGGCTGGAAAGATCCTTGAGCATCATGCTCCTTGGGATCGGGGGACAAGGCCGACTGCTTGCCGGCCATGGCCACGACTCGGTCCAACATCTTCTTTTCTTCGGCAATCACAAGGGACTCGGCCAGCCGACTGCTGGCTGCTACGCACTCAGAGGACTTCTTGTAATCACCGGCTATGGTGATGACACCTTTGGTGCTCGGTATCTTCATCTTGAGGTATGCATAGTGGGGAACTGCCATGAACTTGGCCAAGGCAGGTCGGCCAAGCAATACATGGTAAGGGCTCTCCAGGTCCACCACTTCAAACCAGATCGCTTCCCGGCGGAAATGCTCCTTGTCCCCAAAAAGTACATCAATCTTGATCTTGCCAATGGGGGCGCAGGACAGGCCGGGTACGATGCCATGGAACACAGTCCGAGTAGGCATGAGTTGCTTCGTCTTGACATTCAGCTTCTCCATGGTGTCACGGTACAGGATGTTGATGCTGCTCCCGCCGTCTATCAGCACGCGGGAGAATCGGGCAGCGCGTCTATCCGTTGCAAGGGTGGCATCCAAAACCAACGCATAAGAGCCAGGAGACGGCATCACCTCTGGGTGGTCGGTCCGGCTCCAGCTGATAGGTTTTTCTGACCAATGCATGTGCTCGGCGGGGTTGGCAGCAACCATGCTGACTTCTTGGTGCTCTCGGTGTTTGTTGCGCCGGTCTTCTGGCTGACTTGTAAAGATGATATAGGCGGCATGCTCGTCGGGGAACTCATCGTGCACGGCTCCGACTGTGGGCCGAGCGGTCGGCGGCTGCGGAGCCGGAAGCGGCGGACCGGCAGGCGGAGGCGGCGCGAGCCCTTCGCCTTTAGAGATTCGGGTGAGCCAGTGGCACTTCCGGGTCGTGTGGTTGGTCGGCTTCGCGCCGCTGTGGAACTTGCACGGGGCGTCGAGAGTCTGCTCGTAGGAGAAGGCCGGTTGCCAAGCCGGCTTGCCGCCCCTCTGCTTCTTGGGTGCGGGCCGCGCTTAGGGCTTCTCGACTGTGGCCACCTGCCGACTAGTGGAGGGTGGCACCGGGCCCTTGCGCTTGTGGTCGTTCTGGTGTGGGCATCGGCCGGAGTCCCCAGCCGGCGTCTTGGGCGCCGGGTTGAGTACCTTTCTGGACGCGTCTACCCGGAGTTCGGTCTTCATCGAGGAGTCGGCGGTTGCGTGCTTGTCCGCTATGATCAGAAGCTCATCGAGGGTAGTCGGCTCGTCGTAGAGGAGCTTGTGCTTGAGGAGGGTGCCTTCTCAGCACCCGACAGTGAAGTATTCTATGGCTTGCACCTCGTGCACCCCTTCGCAAGAGTTGCGGAGCTCGGCCCAATGTGTGAGGTAGTCGCGAGTGGACTCGGCGGGGCCTTGTACGCACAAGGAGAGCTGTATGGGCTTGGGAGCCCGCTTGTAGGTGCTAGTGAAGTTGCGAACGAAGGCTTCTGTGAAGTCTAGCCAGCTGTTGATGCTGTATGGCTTGAGGTTGTTGAGCCAGGTCCGTGTCGTGCCATACAGCATGAGGGGCACGTACTTCACGGCAACGCGCCTGTTGCCGTTGGCTATGCTAACCGTCATGGAGTAGTCGATCAACCAATCTTCCGGCTTCACGGAGCCGTTGTACTTGGGCGAGTCTCTTGGGAGCGAGAACCCTTTGGGGAAAGGCTCGCCGCGGATGCGGGGGCCGAAGCAAGGCGGGCCGACATCGTCTTCTTCTTCTAGCGCCAGGGATCGCGCCAGGTGGTCGATCCGATGGCGGGCGTCGTTCTCGCCGACTCCTTCGCGGCGACCTAGCCGGCCGCTGAGAGTCGGATGCGCAACAGGCGGCGGGGTGGGATATCTCTCTCCACGGGGCCAGGGCAGAGGCAGGTTGCCCCGCCACTCCACGGCCCGGGGGTGGCCTTCTACGTCTCGCTCAATGGAGATTCGGGTTCGGCTTCGGCTGGCAGCCGGTTCTTTCTCGCGCCGCGCGCGGGTTTTCCCCGTAGTCGGCGTCCGGGACGTCGCACCATGATCTCGGCGCGGGGGAGGGCTTTCCGCGCGAGCGTCGGCTTCGTGCCGCTGCGCGGCTGCATCGATCAGCTGCTGGATGCGTCGGGTCATGTGAGGGAGCTCTTCGGCCCCCGGTCCATCTAGCTCGTCTACGGCCGCCTGGGCGGCGCGCAGGTTCTCGAGTGGAGTAGCATATCGGCGACGACAGCGCCGCGCTGTCTGACAACGCCGGCCCGGCTAGGCCCGCCTGGGGGCGGCGTGCGAAAGGCGGCGTGGTCGGCCTCGCGTCGGTGGGCCTCAGCGAGGCGTCTCATGGAAACCAACTTCCGGCCCTCCGCGAGGAGGGCGAGGAGGCGAGCTTCCAGTGCTTCAGCATCGGCATCGGCCGGGAGGGGGATGGATAAGTTGTGGACCGCCGTGTGCGGGGCGTCGTGGGCACTCTCGTCAGAAGCGCCGCCGTGGCCGATGACCATCACCTCGGTGGTGACAGCGTCGCAGCCATTGGCCCAGGGAAGCGGGTCGTTGTAGATCGCGACGTTGGTGGGGAACGTGTCGAGCGAGGCCACGTCGGAGTCGACAGGCATCGGATCAGTGGAGCCAACCGACTCCAAGTCCACGTCAGGCTCGCCGGAGACGTGGAGTTGGCCGAGGAGGTTGACGAGGTGGTCAGTGCCCGCGTCGGGGGCGAGCTCGTCAGAGATGAGAGTCTTGTCAAGGAGATTGGCGAGGCTGCTCGCCACACAGATGTTGGTGACGCCTTGTAGCACGTCGTGGCAAGCGCCATCGGGCGTGCCGGGCTGGCTACGCTCGCGGGGGAGGAAGAGGGTTCCCATCCAGAACAGGTCTCTGGACGACGGTGCACCTAGCCCCACAGTGGGCGCCAAATGTCGGGTGGTAGGTGTGACATATGCCAACGACTGGCTTATCATTGTGGGAGCCAGTAAGACGTCGCCGGTGCCTGGAAATGGGATGAGGCGAAGACATGCACGCCGGCGAATCTTACCCAGCTTCGGGGCTCTCCGTGGAGATAACACCCCTACTGCTGCTCTGCGGGGTCTCCGCATGGTCACTAGATGAACAAGTAGCTACATGGTGCTCCTTGAGCTGTTGGCGAGAGGAGGAAGAAGGGCACGGCTTGCTCTCTTCTCCTCCCTATGTGGTGTCTGAGACTAGCAGGGATTGATCTCCCTTTGCATGGATGCCCCGGGGGTTTATATAGGCCTACCCCCCAGGGGTACAATGGTAATCCGGCTGGGCGCGGGCCCAACCGTCTGTGTCTACGCTCTCCGGCTTCTGCGCCGGCTGCTGGGGCCCGCCGGCTAGTGGGTCCCGCCGGCTGCCGGCTCCTTGGTCGATAGGCAGGCCCCACTGTCAGGGCCTTGTCGGCGGCTGGTTACTGTTGCTCAATCTTGGTGGCGAAGGCTTCGCCGAAGTGGGCGTGGCTACAGTGCCGCTGCCCGGTGGGCGATCACTGTAGCCCCACCGCGTCTTGTCTCCTTAATGGGGCATCTTCTTCGAGGGGGGTGGCAAGCCGGCTATGGGGAGCCGGCTGTATCTTGGGCCGACTGGGGGAGGTCTGGCCGCCTTCGGGTGTCTCTCTGCCCGAAGGGGCCCACCGCCCGTGGGCCGTACGGGTAGCCCATCGTGGATGACATCAGGGTCAACGTGGCAACAGTGCTGCGCCGGACGGGTCATGGCCACTCGTACAACGCACTGTGCCAGGCGTGCTCCGGGATTCGGGGGTGGCAGGCTTCACTGTAGCCACGCCCCGTCACATCACCGTTATGTGGATGCAGACTTCGAGGGTACGATCTTGACCGCTTTATGGGAGCCGGCTTCTTGGAGTCGGCCTTCTCGCGGCCGGCTTCTCGGAGCCGGCCCTCCCGCGGCTTCTCTTCATGAGGGCTGAAGTCGGGCCGCCTTTCGATAGCCGGCCTGGAGACAGCCGGCAAGGGGAAGGCGGCCCTGCGTCTTGGATTCTTGAGGGCCGAATCGGCTCGTAATTTTTTCAGAAGGGCCAGGGGGAGCCGGCTAGGCTACCCATGGTTATTTACTCTGACAACATGTATAAGTATGAAGAAAGCAATAGCAACAAACTAAACGATCATCATGCTAAGCTAACGGATGGGTCAAGTCAATCACATCATTCTCTAATGATGTGATCATGTTAATCAAATGACAACTCTTTTCCATGGCTAGGAAACTTAACCATCTTTGATTAATGAGCTAGTCAAGTAGAGGCATACTAGTGACACTCAGTTTGTCTATGTATTCACACATGTACTAAGTTTCTGGTTAATACAATTCTAGCATGAATAATAAACATTTATCATGATATAAGGAAATATAAATAACAACTTTATTATTGCCTCTAGGGCATATTTCCTTCACCTTGCAGCTCTTTTCCACATGAATACACCTACGAATAATTCCTCACACTTATCGAGGATTCATTCATCCCCAGTTGTTCATGTGTTTCACATAATAATTTGAAGTGCTATTCGATCTTCCAAAATCCTCGGTAGCCTGTTGCTCCTGATCTTCCTTACCTGCTTGCAATATGGTTAATTCCATATGTCTAGCAATATTCATTAAAATCCTTTGGGGTTGTCAATCTGATCCTATTGATTCAACATGTGTGTGAATGCACGCAATCATCAGTTGATCCTTATAAGTTATCTTTTTGGATCAAACGTCATTTTGAACATGAGCTTGTTCTTGACCAATCAATTTGCTCTCGATTGTGCCCCTAAGTCTATTCAACTTATCCATCCTTGATCAGAGCGTCTGCTTGCAATCCTTCATTTTGGAAATCATAATTCCTTTGTTATCTAAGCATCGAATTATTTAGATGTTCTATAATCCGATGCCTTTGCATTATTTCTTCTTCTGTCTGAGTATCGTTACTCGCATCAGATCATCTGTGGTCCACTATCCCCTTTGGTGAATTATTATCCGACCGTTCCTGCATATTCTCAGAACCTTGAGTTCTTCCCCTGTACGTAATGGATTTGGTAAATTGTATCCCCTGGTCTTGTCAACCATGCTCTGCTTCCGAACTTGAGTTAATTACTCCTAAAGTTTGTGGTATATGTTCCTACCCCGATGGGTTGAACCTATGTCTGCCATAATCTATGTGAACCCAAAGATTATGCGGGTTATATCTACTGGTGTTTCGTCGGATAAATTTTCAACTCTACAACTTCTTCGAAAGCAAGAAGTGAATGAAAGGGTATGCATTGGAGAAGTGGGAGTCGACCTTGAACTTTGTGTTCATGCCCATGGACACGATGTAGATCTTACCATGGAATCGTCTCATAAAAATGATTACCCCTTGTTATAAGTTCACCTTATATCTGGATTTGGTCAGTTGCAATCGTGGTTCTGACAATATTTTCTCCTTGATTCTATTTCTCAAACAAGTTAAAGCACTTGTCTTCTGCAGATCATTACATCTCTGCAACCTCTATTGTGATCTTCCTTCGAGTATTACCCTCCGGTATCTCGAGAATATCAAAGAACTTATGAGTCTTCATCTAGTATTGCTTCTCACCGAGTTCAGATTTCCCACGGGTTAAGAGTTATTAGTCACTCGAGAACACCGATAAATGAATCGATTATGCACTCCGATTCAATAACTCTAAGTAATTTTCATTGCTTATGAGTTTAATAATCCTTCAAGTTATTCCTAGCCTGTTTGGATATATCATTATCATGCTAAATTTTAATTGTGCTACATGGTCCTTCTTCTCGGAGCAGAATGTTCTATGATGAGTGCTACTTCTTGAGCTTGCATTAGTTTTTCCCTTAAAGAGGAAAGGGTGATGTGGCAAAGTAGAGATAAGTATTTCCCTCAGTTTGAGAACCAAGGTATCAATCCAGTAGGAGACAACATACAAATCACCTAATACCTGCACAAACAATCAAACAAATTACCCCCAACATGATAAAGGGGTTGTCAATCCCTTCACGGTTACTTGCAAAAGTGAGATCTAATAGAGATAGATAAAACTAAACAAAGGTAAAGTAAATATTTTTGGTATTTTTGGTTTATAGATCAGAAAGTAAAAGATTTCAAAAATAGTAAAATGGAAACTTGTATGATGGAAAATAGACCGAGGGGCCATAGGTTTCATTAGAGGCTTCTCTCATGATAGCAAATAATACGGTGGGTGAACAAATTACTGTCAAGCAATTGATAGAAAAGCACAAAGTTATGATGATATCTAAGGCAATGATTATGAAAAATAGGCATCACATCAGTTTCGAGTAGACTAAAATGATTCTGCATCTACTACCGACTCCTACCTGCATCTAGAGTATTAATTTCATGAAGAACAGAGTAACGCATTAAGTAAGATGACATGATGTAGAGGACTTAACTCAAGCAATATGATGAAAACCCCATCTTTTATCCTCGATGGAAACAATACAATATGTGCCTTGCTGCCCCTACTGTCACTGGGAAAGGAAACCGCAAGATTGAACCGAAAGCTAAACACTTCTCCCATTGCAAGTAAAACCAATCTAGTTGTCCAAACCAAACCAATAGTTTGAAGAGGATTACAAAGATATCAAATCATGCATATATTAATTCATAGAAGATTCAAATAATATTCATATATAAGCTGATCATAAATCCACAATTCATCGGATCTCGACAAACACACCACAAAAGAATATTACATCAGATAGATATCCAAGAACATCGAGGAGAACATGGTATTGAGAATCAAACAGAGAGAGAAGAAGCCATCTAGCTACTAGCTATGGACCCGTAGGTCTGAGGTAAACTACTCACGCTTCATCGGAAGGGCAATAGACTTGATGTAGAAGCCCTCTGTGATCGAATGGCCTCCGGCAGGGTGCCGGAAAAGGTCCCTAGATGGGATCTCATGGGTACAGAAGGTTGCGGCGGTGGAAAAGTGTTTTCGTGGATGCCTATGGTCATTTGGGAATATATGTGAATATATAGGCGAAGGAATAAAGTCAGGGGAGTCATGGGGGCCCACAAGGGTGGGGGGTGTGCCCTCCCCCCTTGTGGCCGCCTCGTGGCTCTTCCGGCTTGATCTCCAAATCTCTGGGGTGTCTTCTAGTCCAAAAAATCATCGCGAAGGTTTCATTTCATTTGGACACTATTAAATATTCCTTTTCTACACAATTCAAAAACAAGGAAAAAACAGAAACTGGCTCTAGGCTCTAGGTTAATATGTTAGTCCCAAAAGTAATATAAAATAGCATATTAATGCATATAAAACATCCAAAACAAATAATATAATAAAATGGAAAAATCAAAAATTATAGATACGTTGGAGACGTGTCAAGCATCCCCAAGCTTAATTCATGCTCGTCCTCGAGTAGGTAAATGATAAAACAGAATTTTTGATGTGGAATGCTACCTAACATATTTATCCAAGTAATTTTTCTTTATTGTGGCATGAATGTTCAGATCCATGTGATTCAAAACAAAATTTTAATATTGACATAAAAACAATAGTACTTCAAGCATACTAACAAGGCAATTATGTCTTCTCAAAATAACATGGCGAAAGAAAGCTTATCCCTACAAAAGCATATAGTTTGGCTATGCTCCATCTTCATCACACAAAATATTCAAATCATGCACAACCCCGTTGACAAGCCAAGCAAATGTTTCATACTTTTGATGTTCTCAAAGTTTTTCAACTTTCACGCAATACATGAGCGTGAGCCATGAACATAGCACTATAGGTGGAATAGAATATGGTGGTTGTAGAGAAGAAAAAAAGAGGGAGATAGTCTCACATCAACTAGGCGTATCAACGGGCTATGGAGATGCCCATCAATAGATATCAATGTGAGTTAGTAGGGATTGCCATGCAATGGATGCACTAGACCCATAAGTTTATGAAAGCTCAAAAAGAAAACTAAGTGCGTGTGCATCCAACTTGCTTGCTCATGAATACTTAGGGCAATTTGAGGAAGCCCATCGTTGGAATATACAAGCCAAGTTCTATAATGAAAAATTACCACTAGCATATGAAAGTGACAACATAGGAGACTCTCTATCATGAGGATCGTGGTGCTACTTTGAAGCACAAGTGTGGAAAAAGGATAGTAACAATGCCCCTTCTCTCTTTTTCTATCATTTTTTGTTTGGCTTCTTTGTCCACCTCTTTTTTAGGCTTCATTGGCCTCTCTCTTTTTTTCCGCACATGGGGCAACGCTCTAAGAATGAAGATCATCACACTTCTATTTACATACAACTCAAAATTTACAACGCGATAATAGAACAAAATATGACTCTATATGAATGCCTCCGGCGGTGTACCGGAATGTGCAATGACTCAAGAGCGACATGTATAAAAAATGATGAAAGGTGGCTTTGCCACAAATACGATGTCAACTACATGATCATGCAAAGCAATATGACAATGATGAAGCGTGTCATAATAAATGGAACGGTGGAAAGTTGCATGGCAATATATCTCGGAATGGTTATGGAAATGCCACAATAGTTTGGTATGGTGGCTGTTTTGACGAAGGTATATGGTGGGTGTATGGTACCGGCGAAAGTTGTGCGACACTAGAGAGGCTAGCAATGGTGGAAGGGTGAGAGTGTGTGTAATCCATGGACTCAACATTAATCATAAAGAACTCAGATACTTATTGCAAAACTATATAGTCATCAAAACAAAGTACTACACGCATTCTCCTAGGGGGATAAATTGGTAGGAAAAGACCATCGCTTGTTCCCGATCGCCACTCATAAGGAAGACAATCAAAAAATACCTCATGCTCCGACTTCGTTACATAACGGTTCACCATACGTGCATGCTACAGGACTCACAAACCTTAACACAAGTATTTCTCAAATTCACAATTACTCACTAGCATGACTCTAATATCACCATCTCTATATCTGAGAACAATTATAAAGAATCAAACTTCTCATAGTATTCAATTCACTTTATATGAAAGTTTTTATTATATCCCTATTGGATGCCTGTCATATTAGGACTAAATTCATAAACAAAGCAAATTACCATGCTATTTTAAGACTCTCAAAATAATATAAGTGGAGCATGATAGTTCAACAATTTCTATAAAATAAAACCACTGTCGTACTCTAAAAAGATATAAGTGAAGCACTAGAGCAAAATTGCCTAGCTCAAAATATATAAGTGAAGCACATAGAGTATTCTAATAAATCATGATTCATGCATGTCACTCTCAAAACGGGTGTACAGCCAGGATGATTGTGGCAAACTAAAAAGCAAAGACTCAAATCATACAAGACACTCCAAGCAAAACACATATCATGTGGTGAATAAAAATATATCCTCAAGTAAAGTTACTGATAGACGAAGACAAAAGAGGGGATGCCTTCTGGGTCATTCCCAAGCTTAGGCTCTTGGTTGTCCTTGAATATTACGTTGGGGTGCCTTGGTCATCCCCAAGCTTAGGATCTTGCCACTCCTTATTCCATAGTCCATCAAATCCTTACCCAAAACTTGAAAATTCACAACACAAAACTCAACAGAAAATCTGATAAGCTCCGTTAGTATAATAAAATAAATCACCACTTTTGGTACTGTTGTGAACTCATTCTTTATTTATATTGGTGTAATATCTACTGTATTCCAACTTTTCCATGGTTCATACCCCCAATACTGCCCATAGGTTCATAAAAATAAGCAAACAACACAAAGAAAACATAATGTGTCAAAAACAGAACAGTCTGTAGTAATCTGTAACTCACGAATACTTCTGTAACTCCAAAAAATTATGAAAAATTATGACAACCTACGATTTTTTTTGTTAATCTTGTGCAAAAATAATCAATATTCTATCACGCTTCTGTTAGAAATAAGAATTGTTTTCCTGAGCGTAGAAGTTTCTGTTTTTGAGCAAGATCAAATCAACTATCACCGTAAGCCATCCTAAAGGTCTTACTTGGCACAAACACTAATTAAAACACAAAACCACATCTTACCGAAGGCTGGATGAATTATTTATTTAAAAACATAAAGGAAATATATTGTGTTGTCTCCCAACAAGCGCTTTTCTTTAAAGCCTTTTAGCTCGGCATTGAGATTTCAATGATGTTCACAGGAAAGACAAGAATTGAAGCACAAAGAGAGCATCATAAAACACAGGACAAACACATCCAAGTATAACATACTTCATATGCATAGGCATTATATAAGCAAACAAATTATGAAGACAAGCAAAAATTAGCATATGCAAGGAAGAAGAAAGAAACAATAGCAATCTCAATGTAACAAGAGGTAATTTAGTAACATGAAAATTTCTATAACCATATTTTCCTCTCTCATAATAATTACATGTAGGGTCATAATCAAATTCAACAACATAGCTATCGCATAAAATTTTCTCTTCATGATCCACATGCATGCAAAGTTGACACTCTTCCGAAATAGTGGGATTATCATAAAATAAAGTCATGACCTCTCCGAACCCACTTTTATCAAAAACTTCATAAGATTGAACATTTTCCAAATATGTGGGATCTAAAGTTGACACTCCTCCAAACTCACTTTCAGTATTATTGAAAACTATATTATCAATCTCATATTAATCATGGAGCTTAAATAAATTTTCAAGATTATAAGAAGAATCACCCCAATCATGATCATTGCAACAAGTAGTGGACATAGCAAAACTAGCATCCCCAAGCTTAGGGTTTTGCATATCATTAACACAATTGACATTAATAGAATTAATCATAATATCATTGCAATCATGCTTTTCATTCAAGAAACTATCGTGAATCACTTTATAATTTTCTTCTTTCAACACATCATCACAATTTTCAAATTCACGAATTTCAAGCAAAACCTCATAAAGATAATCTAGTGCACTCAACTCACTAGCATTTGGCTCAACATAATTGGATCTATTAAAATGATTAGCAAGTGGATCAGGATCCATAAACTTTTTGCTTCTGATTTTCAATAAACACACAATTATACCAAGGAAACGAGCAAACGAACCAAGTAAGACATAAAGGCAAATGAAAAGACGAACGAAAGAAGGGCAAATCTTTTTGAAAATCATTTTAGAAGTGGGGGAGAGGAAAATGAGAGGCGAATGGTGAATAATGTAATGCAAGAGATGAGAGTTTATGATGGGTACTTGGTATGTCTTGACTTGGCGTAGATCTCCCAGGCAACGGCGCCAGAAATTCTTCCTGTTACTTCTTGAGCTTGCGTTGGTGTTTCCCTTGAAGAGGAAAGGGTGATGCAGCAGAGTAGAGATAACTATTTCCCTCAGTTTGAGAACCAAGGTATCAATCTAGTAGGAGACAGCACACAAATCACCTAATACCTGCACAAACAATGAAACAACTTGCACCCAACACGATAAAGGGGTTGTCAATCCCTTAATGGTTACTTGCAAAAGTGAGATCTAATAGAGATAGATGAAACTAATCAAAAGGTAAAGTAAATATTTTTGGTATTTTTGGTTTATAGATCGCAAAGTATAAGATTGCAAGAATAGTAAATCGGAAACTAATATTGTAGATCGGAAACTTGTATGATGGAAAATAGACCCGGGGGCCATAGGTTTCACTAGAGGCTTCTCTCATGATATCAAATAATATTGTGGGTGAACAAATTACTCTCGAGCAATTGATAGAAAAGAGCAAAGTTATGATGATATCTAAGGCAATGATTAGGAAATATAGGCATCATGTCCGTGTCAAGTAGACCGAAACGATTCTACATCTACTACTATTACTCCACACATCGATCGACTCCTGCCTGCATCTAGAGTATTAAGGTCATGAAGAGCAGAGTAACGCATTAAGTAAGATGACATGATGTAGCGGAATTAGCTCAAGCAATATGATGAAAACCCCATCTTTTTATCCTCGGTGGCAATAATACAATATGTGCCTTGTTGCCCCTACTATCATTGGGAAAGGACACCGCAAGATTGAGCCCAATGCTAAGAACTTCTTCCATTGCAAGAAAAACCAATCTAGTTGGCCAAACCAAACCGATAGTTTGAAGAGAATTACAAAGATATCAAATCATGCATATAAGTATTCAGAGAAGATTCAAATAATATTCATAGATAAGCTGATCATAAATCCACAATTCATTGGATCTCGACAAATACACCGCAAAAGAATATTACATCGGATAGATCTCTAAGAACATCGAGGAGAACATGGTATTGATAATCAAAGAGAGAGAAGAAGCCATCTAGCTACGCAACTTTATTCTTGTAGACACGTGTTGGGCCTCCAAGCGCAGAGTTTTGTAGGACAGTAGCAATTTTCCCTCAAGTGGATGACCTAAGGTTTATCAAAATGTGAGAAGTGTAGGATGAACATGGTCTCTCTCAAACGACCCTGCAACCAAATACAAGAAATATCTTATGTCCCCAACACACCGAATACAATGGCAAATTGTATAGGTGCACTAGTTCGGCGAAGAGATGGTGATAAAAGTGTAATATTGATGGTAGAAATATATTTTTATAATCTGAATAAATAAAAACAGCAAGGTAGCAAATAGTAAACGGGCACAAAAACGGTATTGCAATGCTTGAAAATGAGGCCTAGGGTCCGTACTTTCGCTAGTGCAATCTCTCAACAATGCTAGTATAGTTGGATCATATAACTGTCCCTCAATGTGCAACGAAGAATCACTCCAAAGTTCCTATCTAGCGGAGAACATAAGACAGAATTGTTTGTTGGGTACGAAACCACCTCAAAGCTATTCTTTTCGATCAATCTATCCTAGAGTTCGTACTAAAATAACACGAAGCTATTCTTTTCGATCGATATAACCAAGAGTTCGGACTAAAATAACACCAAAGCAAATTCAGATTCATAATATTCAATACAACACAAAGAACCTCAAAGAGTGCCCCAAGATTTCTACCGGAGAAACAAAGAAAATAACGTGCATCAACCCCTATGCATAGATTACCCCAATGTCACCTCGGGAATCTGCGAGTTGAGTGCCAAAACATATATCAAGTGAATCAATACGATACCCCATTGTCACCACGATTATTCAATTGCAAGATATATATCAAGTGTTCTCAAATCCATAAAAGTATTCAATCCGATAACAACTAAATCTCAAAGGGAAAAACTCAATTCATCACAACAAGATAGAGAGGGGAAAACATCATATGATCCAACTATATTAACAAAGCCCGTGATACATCAAGATCGTGACATCTCAAGAACACGAGAGAGAGAGAAAGAGATTAAACACATAGCTACTGGTACAAACCCTCAGCCCCGAGGGTGGATTATTCCCTCCTCATCGTGGTGGCCGCCGGGATGATGAAGATGGCCACCAGAGATGATTCCCCCCTCCGACAGGGTGCCGGAACGGGGTCTAGATTGGTTTTTGGTGGCTACAGAGCCTTGCGGCAGTGGAACTTCTGATATAGGTTAATCCTGAGGGTTTTTGGAATATTTTTGAATTTATAGGGTAAACATGGGGTGCGGGAGGCCATCGAGGTGGGCACAACCCACCTAGGCGCGCCTGGTGGGTTGTGCCCCCCTCGGGGCACCCCCAGGTGCTGCTCTGGCCCATTGGTGGTCTTATGGTCCATAAAAAATCCACAAAAATTTACGCAGTGTTTGGATTCCGTTTGATATTGATTTCCTGAGATGTAAAAAAACAAGCAAAAAACAGCAACTGGCACTGGGCACTGGGTCAATAGGTTAGTCGTAAAAAGTGATATAAAGTTGCTATAAAATGATTGTAAAACATCCAAGAATGATAAGATGACATCATGAATACTTCATAAATTATAGATACGTTGGAGACGTATCAGCATCCCCAAGCTTAATTCCTACTCATCCTCGAGTAGGTAAATGTTAAAAGAAATAATTTATGAAGTGCGAATGCTAGCAAAGTGCATAAGTTTGATCAATGATAATTTCAATCACTTTTCCTAGCATCATAACATCAATTCTTTCTTATGAAACTTCTCGTGTTAAAGTAGCAACAAATTCACATGTTAAGGTTCAAACAATGAACTCTCTTGAAACTCAATAACATATGTTCTCAGTCACCAAGCAATTGCAATTCAACTTATTCAACAGACTTTAAGTAAGAGCTCCACATACTCAACCATCATATAGTCTTCTATGATTTCTAACACTCACCGCATACACATGAGCAGAACATTTCAACCGGACACATAGAAAGATAGGGGCTTATTGTTTTGCCTCCCAACGTATTCAACTCAAGGGTGATGTCAACAATAATAACTCATGCTACCCATATCCAACTGGATATATGTGCCTATATCTTTCCTCACCACATGATGCTTGCCAAAAGAGAAAAATAAAAAGGAAAAGAGAGAAGAACTTCGACTCTTTGCATAAAAGTAAATACATAAAAGTAAAAGATAGGCCCTTCGCAGAGGTCAGCAGAGGTTGCCATGCACTGATTTGTTTGTATGCTCAACCCCTTAGTGCAAAAGAACGTCACGTTGTATTGACCCTTGTGATAGCAACCTTTATTATGCAGTCTGTCGCTTTTATTACTTTGCGATCACAAGTTTGTACAATGCTCAATTTTCTCTTAGACTAAATGATCTAACACTTTTAGAAGCAATTTTTATTGCCTTATTGCACCAATGACAACTTACTGGAAGGATCTTGCTCAATCCTTAGGTAGGTATGGTGGACTCTTGAAGATAAGATTTGGGTTTAAGGGTTTTTGGATGCACAAGTAGTATCTCTAGTTTGTGCAGAATTTTTGGCTAGCAAAGATGGGGGGCAAGCACCACATGTTGAAGGATCTATGACAATATAACTTCTATGTGAATATGAACAAACATAAACCATTACGTTGTCTTCCTTGTCCTGCGTCAACAAATTTGGTATATAATATTTTGATGGGGGCTCACAATCACAAAAGATTTCCATGATAGTGTATTTATATGATAAAGTTCTCTTCCTTATACTAATTATTCGTGAATTGCTTGTATGACCAAAATTGTGATTTTCAAGCCTCAAAAGATTTCACTTTCTAAACCCAATGTGAAGATACCACTAGGCATGATATGATTTCAACTTCATGATATTTAATCTATTCAACAATTTACTCATAGGATATAAGTGAAGCACAAGAGCAATTCCAAAGAAAAGAGCTTTGTTGACGGGATGTGAATGCCGCTTACTTTGCCTCCCTGGCAACTATTTGAGGACTCTATTTTATTTAAAAACTTTCATATATAAGTATTTTATTGAAACAGCAAGTAAAACAAATATAAAACGACATTCTAAGAATAGCACAATGTAACATCCCAAAAGTCTAAATTTTGGAATGTTATAATAAATAAATAGTTTTGGTTGATTGTTTGATTTGTGGTGTGGTTGCTTGAGTGCAATTGAGTCAAATTTGATACTTTTGAAAGTTAAATGAGAGGGAATAAAAGGACTTTCCCAAACTTTCACTTTGCATTTTGATCTCCATGAATTCAAATTCTTTTCATCACAAAACCCTGGAGAGAAGATGACATGACTTCTTCCATTTAAATAAATGTAAGGGTTTTGAAAAGATTTGAATTTTTATTTGGAAATATTTTTTCAATTCAGAAACTTTAAGCAACTCAATGATTTTCATGAGAGAAGATAAAATGACTTCTTCAAATCATATGAAATATGAGTTGGGAGTTTAAAAGAATCAAATTGAAAGTCCCTTTTGGAATTATTTCTCATTTTGGAGTTATTTGGATTTTATTCAAATTATTTTTCTCCAAAAATAAAATATATGGAAACTAGGGTAAAATGATTCCCTACATTAGAAAATTGGAGAGAAATAAATTTGAATTTATTTTGGTACTTTTAAAATGATTTTTATGAGGTTTTATTGCAGAAGTAGCACTGTTTGCTTTTATTTTAAATTTTTGACGATTCTATTTGACGCTAGAAAAATGTTCATGTCATAGAAAATCTTTTCCTGAAACTTTTGATATATAATATGCCTATATAAAAATTTATTTTATTTTCGTTATTCAGTTTTTCCTTTTCTGTTACTATTTAAAAAACTGCGTGTGCAGCCTATAACTATCCGTCGCCCACGCGCGCAACATAGTCAGCAGACACGCCCGTAACTGTTTTTATTTATTTTCCGGTTATGCTTGGAAAAAACCTATTTTCAGAAATATTTCTTCTTCTTAAAAAAAGTTCAAAAAAAACTACAGCGCGCGTGCGCCGGCCGGCCGAACCGCCTAAGGCCTTTAGGCCCATGCGAGGCGCCTCCTCTTTTTCCTTTCTTTTTGTCTATGTTTAGTCCCACATTGCCTAGCGTTTGACCCCTAAACCTATTTTCCACCTATAAATATAGACCCATAGAGCCTCCAAAAATCATACGATTCGGGTTAAATCAATATTTTGGTTTGACTAGATTCATTAAAGAAAAGTATTTTTTCCTCTCCGGCAGGAATTTTGGAAATCGTCTCCTCTCTCTGAAGTTGTCTTTTCTCTACCTTATAAAGGTATCTTTCTTCGTTTTTCTTTTTATACTTATATTTTCTCTATTTTGATCATGTTTTTCATACCCAGTTTTTATGCATTAGTTTCACCCTCAAACATTGCATGAGTAGGATGTGATAACATATGGGTCTTTGGGAAGTAGTTGATGAGGTAGGAACCTACTGTCTTAGATTCAAACCCCTGGGTGTTACTACGTTATGCTTATACTGCTATACTATGCTCGTAGACGTGGATTGGTTTGTGAGGTTCATGAAAGATGTGAGAGTTATTTATATCTAAGGGTTAATGTAAGGTGGCTACTTTAATACACATCTGGGTGGATTGGTGGGCACCCTGGAGCACCCAGTGCTTGCCCAAGGGGATCCCGGAGTACCCGTGTGATCATCCTATGGAATGCCACCGAGGCTTAAAGGGATCATAAGATTATTCATACTAGAAACTTCCGTGTGCAGCCACAATACATTATGGGCTCTGGCATAGTTGAGTAAGTTGTGGGAAACCATTCCATGATGGGCTAGCAGATGTAGGGGATTATAGGTGTATCGGCCTATCTATTGGTTAAGGGGGCCTCTTCGGAAAGACTGTGTCTCAGTCATCCATTTCTCAAATATCATGTAGTGCGAGAAATCCAACGGAGGAGATCGAGTCTTGTGGGGAAAAGTGCGCAAACATGTACAGAGTGTACAAACTAATCATGATTAGCTGTGTCCCCGGTTATGGACATCTTGAGTATCTGGTACTCAAATTGTTGATTTGATCTCATCACTATACTTAATGAATTTTTTGGGTTATTAATATTTTGGGTTTGAGTTGGAGGAACCTTCTCAATAATGGCATAAACTTGGTAGTTAAATAAAATATATTCCTTTGTTGCAGGGAAAAATTAGATTTTTGCAAAATTAAACTCTGAGCCTCCCCCAGCCAAATATGCATATAGAGATAGCCATTCTCATTTTTATCCTATGGTGTGAACTTGCCAGTACATTCAATGTACTAACCTACATGGCTGCAACATCTTATGTTGCAGGAATCTTACAACGAGTAAGTGATATGTTAGGGTTACGTTGTCTACACTCAACTTTGCCGTTGGTGTTCATGGGAATCCACAACCTTGTTGTTACTTCCGCTATTTGGATTGGGTAATAGTCTTTACATTACTTTATACATGTGATTTACCTATGTTATAAATCCTCGAGTACTATGTGTGTCAGCATACCGATCCAGGGATGACTCTTAAGCACAGAGACTTGATCCATTCGGGTCGGGTCGCTACAAGATGGTATCAGAGCACATGTTGACTGTAGGAGGTGACCCCTAGAGACTGGCAAGCCCGTAGGAAAGATTTTCTCTAAAACTTTATTTTCAAAAGGATCTTTTACCTCTCTTCTGAGCTTATTCAAATATTCCCTTTTAGTTAGACTATACCACCCTTGCCCCTTTTGACCACATGAAGATTCGACTGATAATACCACTCCAATAAGTACAAGATATTGGACAACTAAGACCTCTTCGGAATGAAGAGGATTTTACCGTGCATTATAGTAATGGAAGCTACAATGGTTGAAGACTCCGAAGACTAGGAGAATTTCAAGGCTCTGAAGAATTTCCAAATTGGCATGACCTAGGAAGGCTACCCATATGGAACTTGTTAGACTATTGAAGTTGTCAATACCTGAGATCAAGGTGTGTCGAAGAAAGACCAGAACATGGAGCGTTAAAACTCAAAGTTTTTGTCAAGAAAACCCTAAGGCAAGAGATATCAACTATGGAATGATAGCTCATGGAAATGACATGGGCTTAAACACGGCTATCCATGATGTTATCGCCGGCTTCTGATATTGTCACCGGGCTGAGTTAAGCATGCATTTCATGGGAAGGATTGGATGACAAAAGGGCTAATGGAGCACCTATCAGCAAAATATGAAGTTTTAGCTGGTGTATCGCCAGAATCTGGAGTATTACATCAAGAATTTTAAGATGGACCTGCAGGAAGACATATTTTACGAGGAAGCATTTCGTGAAAAACTCAGGACCCAGAAGCTGAAAGTAGCCAAGCTAGAGGAGCAAAACCTCGAGATACCGGAGATTCGATAGGAACTGAAGGACAGTAGGACCATGGTTCATGCCAAGGATGTTTAAACCCAGAAGTTTGGAACGTAACTCCTGAAATATTAAAGGACGTCATGAGAGACTTCGCGTAAACAAAGATGATCTCGCGAAAGAACTTGAGAAGGACAAGCACGAGCAGAAGAAGCCATCGGAGACATGAACAAGACTTGGCAACTTTGAAGATTTATTGACCTTTAGAAGACCAAACCCTTGTTGTATACTTACGATAGATGCGACGTTTGTGAGCTGTCATTTGTTTGATGTTTTTCCGACAGCCACAAAATAAAATTTGTCTCTTCAAAACTATTGTTTGTATTGTGTGTATCCCTCTATATCTCTCTTATCTCGCCCCAAAACCCTTGGAACCAATAGAGGATGAATGGATATGAACTCACATTTCCGGGAATGATGACTCAATTGGAGATGGACCGATGGATTCAGAACATGGAAGATCACATGAAGAATAACCCTATAGCCGGAAAGGATATGACCCAGCATGCTCTTCAGTGCTTTGAAAGAGGTGCTGCTACTTGGTGGAGGATGTACCAAACCATCAATGGATGGCAAGGAGTAACCACTTGGGAAGAATTTAAGTTGACTCTGCTAAATTCTCGGCCTGTGTCCCAGAAGTTGAAGCCTTGTGGAAATGATATGAAGAAACCTTGTGCATGCAAGCTCTGTGGAGAAATAGGACACAACCATAAAGAACACAAGGATGAATGCCCTCATTGTGAATAAAGTCACTCAGCTGAAGAATGCCCAACTAGGCAGGTTACTTGTTTCTTGTGTGAAGGGACTACCCACTATCCTGCTCGGTGTCACATTTACCCCGTGGTTCAAAGAACCATCCAGCAGAAGAAAGAAGCAATGAAAGGAGCCCTCATGGAAATTTTAGAAGAACCATTGATGAAGGAAGAGGTGGAGGACACACCCAAAGAAGACCCAATTAAACCCTACACCAAGTCATGCTATTCATGTGGAGAAGAAGGACACATCTCCCAGAATTGTCTGAATGGGGATCTAGTAGAATTCCCGACAGAGGAAGTAGAGTATGAACCACGGGAAATACAAACCCTGATTGGAACGGAAAAGTCCAGGAAGAGAAATAGATTGGATTCCAGGAAGGACCTGAGTCATATCACCTGTTTCAGGTGCAAGGAGTCAGGGCACTACTTCAGCGGTTGCCCAAAAAGGAATACGAGGACCCAAGGAGGCTTTGGAATCACAAGGAAACCTCGAGACTTGTCAGAAGTAATATGTTCCCGTTGTAATGAAGTAGGGAACTTTGCCAGAGATTGTCCCAATGAGTATATCCATGTTAAATAGTGGAGTCTGTGAGAAATATAGTAGTAGTGGAAACATTTCTTTTATATTGAGGGGTTGAGTTGATGCATGTAATGGAAATGCAGGAGGTTGTAATAATTTGAGAATCAATAAAGTTAGCATCGTTGGAACTAATTTGGATTTTATGAGTTGTTACTCTATGAAGAAAGATTTTGACCATTTTCGAGGATATGAGAAATATGGTCTATGGATGAATTTGTGCAATTTCAAGGGTGGTAGAACCCTGTGAGGACACTTGACCCCTGGTAAAGATAATGATATTCCGCGAAGTGGACTTCGGACAAAATAAGTACGAGTTTTATCTCGATAAGTGGGATACCCCAAGAGTATGAAGGGATGAAGTACTATTGGATATAAAGGATGTATAATGTTGGTAATATGGAGCAATTGTAACCCCACGATGAGCTGAGTAATCACGTCTTAATTTGGTACAAATAGAAGGAAAGCAGATAGTACAATTGGATGGATTTAAGAATGCTAGGAAGCTGGATGTTGGGGTAATGACTAGTTGCCCCGATGATGATCTCAAGGTTTACAAGTGATGAGATGGGCCCTAACCCACAGGCCTGAGGACCTGCCAAGAAGCAAGCACACTCTTGCTGAAGGAAAAACCCAGGAATAAGTTACGAATTTATCAACAGACGATCTCATAGGAGTAACGCAAAACCTGAGAGTTGTGAAGGAACTATAGATGTTTGTTTGGCTTGCAGAATCCATGGATTTATCCGAACTTAGTTCATTGAGAAGAGAAATTCTCCAATGCTTGTGAGGATGACCGAGTGTTAGAATGTGAGATTCGCTAAATCGTATACAAGGTAATGATTTGGGTGCGGGATGGATTGATCACCATACCGACTTACTCTTATTATTCGCCTTGCTATACGGGATGGTAAATCTGAGTGACTTACCCATAGTAGAGCGACGACGATGAAAACCTTGTTTAAACCTTAGAATGGTATGAAAAATTTCCCTTGTACAAGGCAGCTGTTGCCAACCGTAGGTCATATGGTGAGGTTCAACCCAAACCCATTTCCTACAGGAGAAACCATAAATGGTTGACCACCATGAGATATCGATAATTGTTTATTATTAGCGCCAGACCCATCAGCTAAGAAGACCCGGTCACAGAAGAACCTTACCAAGATGAAAGGACACAAGAGTTGAGGAAAAAGGTTACGCCACTACCGGAAGGTCCCAGAGAAGGAATTATCCTAAAGATCTAAGAAGACCGACACTACCAATAATAAGGATGGAGTATATGAGTTTTGTTGGAACCGTAACCATGCTTCTAAGGGTGCTAGCACCCCAGACCCCCTGTGACGATCGATGGATTTTAAGAAGCCCCGAACCTAACCTATTTCTTTCTAGCCTCTCCGAATCTCAAGGGCGAGATTCATTTTAAGGGTGGTAGGTTTCTAACATCCCAAAATTCTAAATTTTGGAATGTTATATAAAATAAATAGTTTTGATTGATTGCTTGATTTGTGGTGTGGTTGCTTGAGTGCAATTGAGTGAAATTTGAAACTTTTGAAAGTTAAATGAGAGGGAATAAAATGACTTTCCCAAACTTTCACTTTGCATTTTGATCTCCATGAATTCAGATTCTTTTCATCACAAAACCCTAGAGAGAAGATGACATGACTTCTTCCATTTAAATAAATGTAAGGGGTTTTGAAAAGATTTGAATTTTTATTTGGAAATATTTTTTCAATTCAGAAACTTTAGGCAACTCAATGATTTTCATGAGAGAAGATAAAATGACTTCTTCAAATCATATGAAATATGAGTTGGGAGTTTAAAAGAATCAAATTGAAAGTCCCTTTTGAAATTATTTCTCATTTTGGAGTTATTTGGATTTTATTCAAATTATGTTTCTCGAAAAATAAGATATATGGAAATTAGGGTAAAATGATTCCCTGCCTTATAAAATTGGAGAGAAATAAATTTGACTTTATTTTGGTATTTTTAAAATGATTTTTATGAGGTTTTATTGCAGCAGTAGCACTGTTTGCTTTCTTTTAAATTTTTGTGGATTTTATTTGATGCTAGAAAAATGTTCATGTTATAGAATTTTTTCTGAAACTTTTGATATATAATATGCCTATATAAAATTTTATTTTATTTTTGTTATTCAGTTTTTCCTTTTCTATTACTATTTAAAAAAACTGCGTGTGCGGCCTATAACTATCCGTCGCCCACGGGCGCAACATAGTCAGCAGACATGCCCGTAACTGTTTTTATTTATTTTACGGTTATGCTTGGAAAAAACTATTTTCAGAAATATTTCTTTTTCTTAAAAAAAGTTCAAAAAAAACTACATCACGCGTGCGCCGGCCGGTCGAACTGCCTAAGGCCTTTAGGCCCATGCGAGGGGCCTCCTCTTTTTCTTTTCTTTTCGTCTATGTTTAGTACCACATTGCCTAGCATTTGACCCCTAAATCTCTTTTCCACCTATAAATATAGACCCATAGAGCCTCCAAAAAACATCCGATTCGGGTTAAGTCAATATTTTGGTTTGACTAGATTCATTAAATAAAAATATTTTTCTCCTCTCCGGCGGGACTTCTGGAAATTGTCTCCTCTCTATGAAGTCGTCTTTTCTGTATTTATACATTAGACCTAGAATTCTTTTAGCCGTAGCTATTTTTCTTCCATAAAACAGCTTGGCCCTGATTTTTCAAATAGCCATAACTTTTTACTTGTTCATCCAAATTAGATGAAACCAGCGCCTATAGTTTTGTCTTGTTTTCACCTATATCTAGCGAACCTGTCACATCAACTTTTTTGAAATTTTCAAATTTCAAAATTTGTTTAGATTCATATTCAAACTTCTTTTGATCATAATGAGTTTCATAACTCCAATTTAGTTGATTATTTTTGGAAACGAAGCTCTTGACCTAAACTTTCTGATAAGACCAAATCCACCCAATTTTGGTACTGTTAGAAATTGTTTTCTGTTGCAAGAGTTAATTTCTTGTTTTTGAAGTTTTCTGAAGTCTTTTCTTCGATTCTTTTGATTGAGTGCTTATGTATGTAATTGCTTGCTCACGATAGATTGAACAAACTGTGACGAGTAGAACTAACAGGAGTTATGAGTGTGAATCATCTTCATCAACAGTACAAGGCAAGTTCACACTTTGATCATGTTTTTCATACCCAGTTTTTATGCATTAGTTTCACCCTCAAACATTGCATGAGTAGGATGTGATAACATGTGGGTATTTGGGAAGTAGTTGATGAGGTAGGAACCTACTGTCTTAGATTCAAACCCCTAGGTATTACTACGTTATGCTTATACTGCTATGCTATGCTCGTAGACGTGGATTGGTTTGTGAGATTCATGAAAGATGTGAAAGTTATTTATATCTAAGGGTTAACTTAAGGTGGCTACTTTAATACACATCTGGGTGGATTGGTTGGGGCACCCTGGAGCATCTAGTGGTTTGCTCGGTCACCTGGAGAACCCAGTGCTTGCCCAAGGGGATCCCAGAGTACCCGCGTGATAACCCTATGGAATGCCACCCAGGCTCAAAGGGATCATAAGATTATTCATGCTAGAAACTTCCGTGTGCAGCCACAATCCATTATGGGCTCTGGCATAGTTGAGTAAGTTGTGGGAAACCTTTCCATGATGGGCTAGCAGATGTAGGGGATTGTAGGTGTACCGGCCTATCTATCAGTTAAGGGGACCTCTTCGGAGAGACTGTGTCTCGGTCATCCGTTTCTCAAACATCATGTAGTGCGAGAAATCCAACGGAGGAGATCGAGTCTTGTGGGGAAAAGTGTGCAAACCTCTACAAAGTGTACAAACTAATCATGATTAGCCGTGTCCCCGGTTATGGACATCTTGAGTATCTTGTACTTGAATTATTGATTTGATCTCATCACTATACTTAATGAATTTGTTGGGTTATTAATATTTTGGGATTGAGTTGGAGGAACCTTCTCAATAATGGCATAAACTTGGTAGTTAAATAAAATATATTCCTTTGTTGCAAGGAAAAATTAGCTTTATGCAAAATTAAACTCTGAGCCTCCACCAGCCAAATATGCATATAGATATAGCCATTCTCATTTTTATCCTATGGTGTGAACTTGCCAGTGCATTCAATGTACTAACCTACATGGCTGCAACGTATTATGTTGCAGGAATCTTACAACGAGTAAGTGATACGTTAGGTTACGTTTTCTACACTCAACTTTGTCGTTGGTGTTCATGGGAATCCAGAACCTTGTTGTTACTTCTGCTATTTGGATTGAGGCAATAGTCTTTATGTTACTTTATACATGTGATTTACCTCTATTATAAATCCTCGAGTACTACGTGTGTCAGCATACCGATCCAGGGATGACACTTAAGCACAGAGACTTGATCCATTCGGGTCGGGTCGGTACACACAACTCATGTGAAGAAGCAAAAACTTAGGATCAACCGATACTAATCGATAATTGTTGAAGAAGAAAGGTGGGATGCCTACCGGGGCATCCCCAAGCTTAGATGCTTGAGACTTTTTGAATATTACCTTGGGATGCCTTGGGCATCCCCAAGCTTGAGCTTTGGTGTCTCCTTAATTCTTCTCATATCACGGTTTTCCTAAATCTCAAAAGCTTCGTCCACACAAAACTCAACAAGAACTCGTGAGATAAGTTAGTATAAACTAATGCAAAAAACCTTATCATTCTCTGCTATAGCAAATCACTAAAATTATGATTAACCATTGCATACTAAAGGCTTCTGCATATTTAATACTCCTATCCTCAAATAGAATCATTAAACAATTAAACATATGCAAACAATGCAAACATAATAGCAATATGCCAAAATAGTACAGTCTATAATGAATGCAAGAGTATTAATACTTATTCAACTCCAAACCTTATGAAATTATAACAAAGTGTAGAAAATTTATCATAGCTTAGCATTCAAAAAGTTTCAACATTTTATCACATTCTGACTTTTCTAAGAAATTTTTGCAACAGCGGTAAACTTTCTGTTTTCGAACAGCAACATGTAGACTTGCAAAAATAAGCATGGCAAAGGCTATACTTGATATTTTTATTGAAAAGAAAGATGAAAAATGTTATTATAAATAACATAAATCAAATCCTAACAAAATAAAATTATGCTCCAAGCAAAACACATATCATGTGATGAATGAAAACATAGCTCCAAGTGAGGTTACCGGTAATGTTGGAGACGAAAGAGGGGATGCCTTCCGGGACATCCCCAAGCTTAGTTTCTTGGATCTTCCTTTAATATTACCTTGGGATTCCTTGGGCATCTCCAAGATTAGGGTCTTGTCACTCCTTATTCTCCTCATATCGACATCTCACCCAATACTTGAAAACTTCCATCACACAAAACTTAACGAAACTTTGTGAGATAGGTTAGTATGATAAAGAGCAAACCATTTCACTTTGGTACTGTCAGAGACAAGATTTATAATTGTTTCCACACAATGCCTACTGTATCATATCATTTCCACAATTTATATTGAGCAATATAAGCCATAGAAACTAGAAAACAAGCAAACTATGCATAGAAAACAGAATCTATCAAAAACAGAACAATCTGTAGTAATCTGTACTCCAACCATACTTCTGCTACTCCAAAAATTCTGAAAAATTAGGACAACCTGGGAAATTTGTCTATTAATCTTCTGCAAAAAGAATCATCATTTTATCACGCTTGTGTTAAAAATTATAATTGTTTTCCTGAGCGCAAAAGTTTCTGTTTTTCAGCAAGATCAAATCAACTATCACCATAGACCATCCCAAAGGTCTTACTTGGCACTTTATTGAAACGAAATCTATAAAACATGATTACTATAGTATCATAATCATGTGAACACACAAAAACAGTAGGTAAAAGTGTTGGTTTGTCTCCCAACAAGCGCTTTTCTTTAATGCCTTTTAAGCTAGGCATGATGATTTCAATGATGCTCACATAAAAAAATAAGAATTGAACAATGAAGAGAGCATCATGAAGCATATGACTAGCACATTTAGGTCTAACCCACTTCCTATGCATAGGTATTTTGTGAGCAAACAAGTTATGGGAACAAGAATCAACTAGCATAGGAAGGCAAAACAAGTGCAACTTCAAAACAATCAACACATAGAGAAGAAACTTGATATTATTGAGATATGTAAGAGCATAAGTTCCTTCCTCATAATAATTTTCAGAAACATCATGAATGGATTCAACAACATAACTATCACATACAACACTCTTTTCATGATGCACAAGCATAGAAGATTTATCACTCTTTATGGCATAGATGTCATCATAATAATCATCATAGATAGCAGCTTCATTGTCATAGTCAATTGAAACCTCTTCCAAAACAGTGGATGTATCACTAAATAAAGTCATGACCTCTCCAAATCCACTTTCATCAATATTGTAATAAGATTCAACACCCTCCAAAATAGTGGGATCACTCCTCCAAACCCACTTTTATCAATGTAATCATCATAAATAGGAGGCATGCTATCATCATAATAAATTTTCTTATCGAAAGTAGAAGGAATCAAAGGATCATATTCATTAAGCAAAGCATCTCCAAGCTTAGGACAAGCATTATTTCCAGTAAATAAATCTTCAAACATATCATACTCATTAAACATAGCATCCCCAAGCTTGTGGTTTTGCATATCTTCACAATCATTCTTATCAATAGCATGAATGGCACCAATAGTATAGCAAACATTATTATTATATTCTTCCAAGCAAGTGATAAAAATATTTTCAAGATCATAATGGATATCGTTGTCTTCCCAATCATAATCATTACAACAAGTAGTAGGTATCACAAAATCATACTCAATATCATCATCCTCCATCGACATATTTGATTCACTTTCATGAGGCACAATGGTGATAGGAGCAACATTATTTGGGATAGATACATTTTTACCTTTATTCTTTCTTCTTTTATTCTTCTTCACCACATCATGAGGCACAATGAAGAGATTTATTAGATAGGAAGCTCCTCATTGTTACCTGATTCATCATAATAAACACTAGGAGGGTATTGGGAAACATTTTCCCTTTAATTAGTACTCTCTTCATATTCCATTTGTTTTATTGTCTTTAGGTAGTTGGCAATATAAGGATTCTCAATGCAATTTACTGCACAAAACATATAAATTTCTTGATCAAAATCAAGAAATCTCCCGGGATTTGGAAAACCCTTAGTTATACGTTTCATTTCTTCATACCCCAAAAGAAGACTAAGCTCTTTATGATACTCAAGGGTAATCAAGTTATCACAATTTTTGGACACGATTTGATCATGACATAATTTGCATTGGAGATTTAAATGACCATGTTCATTGCAAAGTTCACAAGGATGGCAAAAAATTACATTTTTCAGCACAATCATCTAGCCTCTCTTGCAATTTTTTCGTTTCTAAATATTTATTCTTATTACAAATTCTATCTTCCCTTTTTGGTGTGCAAAGGCACTCCCAATTCACTCCGCAAAAAGTGACATGCTTATAAGAAACATTTTTGTCATTACTTGTACAATCATCATTAGCATTTTGGATATTCAAAGTATTCACACTAAGAACATTGCAATCATGCTCATCATTCAAATATTTTGTGCCGAGCATTTTATTGACTTCTTCTTCTAACAATTGAGCACAATTTTACGAACCATCATTTTCAAAAAAGATATTATAAAGATGATCAATAATATGTTGCAACCTTAATTCCATTTTTTTGTAGTTTTATTTTATAAACCAAACTAGTGATAAAGCAAGAAACTACAAGATTCGATTGCAAGATATAAAGATATACCTTCAAGCACTCACCTCCCTGGCAATGGCGCCAGGAAAGAGCTTGATGTCTACTACGAAACTTTATTCTTGTAGACACGTGTTGGGCCTCCAAGCGCAGAGTATTGTAGGACAATAGCAATTTTCCCTCAAGTGGATGACCTAAGGTTTATCAATCCATGAGAGGAGTAGGATGAAGATGGTCTCTCTCAAACGACCCTGCAACCAAATACAAGAAATCCCTTGTGTCCCCAACACACCCAATACAATGGAAAATTGTATAGGTGCACTAGTTCGATGAAGATATGGTGATAAAAGTGTAATATTGATGGTAGATATATATTTTTATAATCTGAATAAATAAAAACAACAAGGTATCAAATAGTAAACGGGCACAAAAACGGTATTGCAATGCTTGAAAATGAGGCCTCGGGTCCATACTTTCGCTAGTGTAATCTCTCAATAATGCTAATATAATTGGATCATATAACTGTCCCTCAACATGCGATGAAGAATTACTCCAAAGTTCCTATCTCGCGGAGAAGGTAAGACGGAATTGTTCGTAGGGTACGAAACCACCTCAAAGCTATTCTTTCCGATCAATCTATCCTAAAATCGTACTAAAATAACACGAAGCTATTCTTTCCGATCAATCTAACTAAGAGTTCATACTAAAATAACACCAAAGCAAATTCAGATTCATAATGTTCAATCCAACACAAAGAACCTCAAAGAGTGCCCCAAGATTTCTACCGGAGAAACAAAGATAAGAACGTGCATCAACCCCTATGTCGTGGAATTGTCATGACAGATGTCCTAGTGTGAGGACTTAGTCGTGCAGCCATCACGTTGAGGTTAGCTTAAAGGGGTTAATCAGGACAAAGGACACGAGGAGTTTATACTGGTTCGGCCCCTTACGATGAAGGTAAAAGCCTAGTCCAGTTTGTAGTTGGTATTGCTAGGGTTTCGATGAGCAGGGAGCGAATACGCTTGACCCGGCTCTCGATCTGTTGTTTCTTGTTCTAAGCCGCCACTAGGTCGTCCCCTTATATACACGGGTTGTCGCCCTGCGGCCCTCAAAGTCCCGACCGGTTTATACAACATGACCGGCTCGGTGACCTTTCTCATATACCTTACAATACAAGTTTACATACATGTCAGTTTATAATCATGGGCCTTAAGCCGTCTTTAGGTCTGGGCCCTCTACCAAGCCTATCTATGAACCCCCGCATACTCTTGGGCTTCATTGAGATGGGTCATTATAGGGATGACCCGACCCCTCCTGGGCGGGTCATACCTAATAGTTATATCCCCAACATTAGGCCCCAGGTTGATTTGAACTTGTTCATGTCAATCTCCAAGACTTAGAAAAATCCTTCCATATCCGATGCGAAAACCTTGTAACCCGCCATGACGTCATCTCCAAAAATTTTGGAAACCCGCCACGACGTCATCTTTAAAAAATCTTTATCTTAATATCTTTCTGAAAATCGAGGCGTCCAATTAGCTGGATAACCATCATTTGGCCTCCTCGTCTTTCGCGCCTGCCTATTTCCCTGTCTCCTTATAAATAGGACCATAGAGCCACCTTCCACTATTCTCCTTCTCCTTTCTTATTCCTTTCAACGCGTCGTCCCGTATGAACCTCGCCGTTGTCGACCTCCGTCCTCGACCTCAACTCCGGCCGCTGCATCGCCCTGAATAGACCAGAAAAGTGCGGCGCCACTCTGCTGTCCTAACAGCATCAGTAAGCCTTCTGTCCCTCGTCATGGATCCGTCATTAGAGTTTGTCGGTGTTCGTCGGTGTTCATCAGTGTTCGTCGATGTCCTTCCTTCTCTTTATTTATATCCATAGGTTAGATCCCAAAACCATAGGAAACTTGTGCGGTAGTAGTTTTAGCACTTGTTTTAATACTACAATATATATCCCCACCGCAACAGATCTCCTCTAGGGCACCTCTGCTTATCCACTGTCACGAATTTATTTCCTTTCTCTTAACAGCGACAGATCCAAATTTGTAACCTCAATCTGCGGAATCTGTTTGTCCCAATACTTAGCACATTTTGCTTTCGGCAACTCCTGACTATCTTAGTCATGGCGGCTTACTTTGTCGGCTTGTCTTTACTTCATATATCATTAGCCCTCGCTTAAGCCGCCATTATAAACATATACTATAGTTGTTAACTTGCAATCCCACCGACTAACTTGAGCCGGCAAATTATTTACTTTTAGATTGCCCTTTCACCATGCCGCCAAAGACGATGACAACTTGCAATTGGGTTCGTTCCACAGTCACCGAAAGCACTTTAAAGGATTTTGTCACTGTTGGATATTTACCAGAGAAAAGTGTCATGCATTATTGTGCTCCTGACCCGGCTGAAGAGAGACCTCAGCCAAAAGATGGTGAAATCATTGTCTTTACTGATCACATGAACTGGGGCTTCTCACTTCCCGGCTCAAAATTCTTTAGGGATGTCCTGCACTTTTTCAAGCTCCATCCGCAAGATATTGGACCCAATTCCGTATCGAACATCTGCAACTTCCAGGTTTTTTGTGAAGTATACCTTCAAGAAGAACCTAGCATTGAGCTTTTCAGAGAATACTTCTATCTGAACCGCCAGAATGAGTACACTAATGATCCCAGCTTGGAACTTGGCGGGATTTCAATTCAACGCAGATGAGATGCCATCTTCTTTCAAGTAGTCCTACCAAGCCATCCCAAGGACTGGAATCAAACATGGTTCTACTACAAAGACGTATCACCGTCTGATGAAAATCCGATGTCGGGTTATCGTGCTGATCGTCTCGATGCAAAGTACCAACTTCCTAATAAACTCACCCCTGCCGAACACAAGAAACTTGTCCCCACAATCAGAAGAGTTCAAGCCTTGCTAGGAAATGGTTTGACTAGAGTCGACTTAATCCGCTGCTGGGTCGCATGGCGGATCATACCTTTAAGCCGCCGACCCGGCTTGATGTGTTCATACACCAGAGGAACTGACGATCCTTTACGTCATAGCTCTCTGCGTTTGACTGAAGAGGCCATCGTTGAGATGGCAACCACACTTGTCAATAGCAAATATGAAGACTGCAGCCTAGTGGGTTTGAACCCTTTCTGCAAGCTTAACCCGGCGCCAGAGGTAAATATTTTGACTTATTTTTCCTCAGTAGTTAATTATGACATGAACTTCAACATGTTATCCTTCCACAGGCTAAATCTGACTTCTGGAAGATCAGATATGACCATGAGACTACCAAAAAGGCTGCTGCAAGAGCCACCAAAAAGACTGTCAGGAAGTCTAAGAAGAAACCCACTGCCTCTGATTTACTTAAGCTGGATGATACCTCTGAGTCAGAGGTAGCCCTTGACTCTCTTGGCCTATTTTTTAACAACCTTATTGACACTGACTATTGCCAGGATGACACGGGGGCCAGCCAGGCAGTCGAAGAAGAGGTAAGTATTATTTCCTCCGACTCAGAACCTTTACCAAGGCAGAAACTTCGGCGGGTAACTCGGAAAGTAAGGTTTTCACACCCCTTGGCTTATTTGGATCCTCATTTTCTTTTGAAACAACGGCAACATGAGAGTCGCCGCCAGACCCGGACCGGTGGCGATGACGATTTATCCTCCGGCTTACCGAATACTCCTCGGAAACGCCAAAATGAGGTTCTTTTTACCCTTAACCCTTGTATTTATCAACGAGCTACTTTTATTAATCACTCAATTTTCATTCCATTCTTGCAGGAGATTTCCCGTTCTTCTTCCGACGACTCATCACAAACTCAACTGCCGGCTTTCAAGACCGCCCCCGGGTAAAGATAATTGTCTTTCTTCTGTACCTTTATATCTTTATCATTATACTAACTTGCCCAAAATTCAATTTAGTAGTCAAGCGAAGCCCAAAAAATAAAAGGTGACAAAACCTGTTGAAGATCCAAAATCCGCTGAACCGGATGAGCCAACACTTGTACCAGAACACTCTGAAGCACCGGAAGATCCTGCTATCAACACTCGACCGGATTTACCTAAGCCGTCTGTCGTCGAAACCATTCTTTACCCATCAACTGTTGAACCGTCAAGCTCGGCTAACCCGCCTGAGACTCATGGCGATGATGTTTTAATCACTGGAACCAGATTCGTTGAACCAGGGAATCCAACTGTACTGGCAAGACACTCTGCCAAACAGGAAGTCATGGAAAGATGAAAAGTGAGGTTCGATGTCTCCCACTATTCTCAATTGAGTAATATGAAGTGCTATCTAGTTATCTCAATCAAGTGCACTCCAGCCGTGATTTAGAAGTTGAGATGGTTAAACACATGCACCAAAAGTATGAGGTACACTCTCCGGCTTATATAAGTTATATATCCTATCAGCCCCCAAGTCTTCTGATTATGAAAAACTTGAATGATCTGTAGACTTGAGATGTTTATAAGCTTCTGTTCTAGACTTCCTCCAAGTCCGGTTAAAAAACTTTAAACCGGATTCTGATGATAACATAGTTTTGCATCTGTAACCTCCAAGGGCCGGTTTAATTCGTAGGAATGAGTTAGTCCTATTAGTCATTATGTAAGAGACCAAAACTTAATTTCATATCCCTCATGAGTCGGCTGGGTCTGTCAATAGCACATCGGCTCATCCTTAATAAGAAAACAAGCAATATGCATTAGCCCCCAAGTGCCAAGTGTTATTGCCTGCAAAACACTTGGGACTTTTTTTGGAAAGAACCAGTTGTTTTGAATTTTTTTGCTGATAGACATTAGCCCCAAAGTGCCAAGTGTTGTTGCTTGCAAAGCACTTGGGACTTGTTTTTTTAACTTGCCATGCAACTTTAATGAACTTATACTGTATGCAGGCTGCGACCACTGAACTGGAAGCTCAATTGTCTGAGGCCAAGACCAGGCTAGCGGCTTAGGAGACTGAAACAAAGAAGGCCGAATCCAAATTCCAGTTGTGTGTGTCTGAAGCAGAGGAATTGAAAAATAGCTTTACTGTGGAGAAAGAGGCTTGGGCAAATGAGAAGACTACTGTAACATCCCAAAATTCTATATTTTGGAATGTTATATTAAATAAATAAATAGGGTTGTTTGTTTGATTGTAGTGTGATGGATCGTGTCAAATTATTTTATTTTCACGAGAATTAAAACATGTTGAGTTTTTGTTTAAAACTTTTCTAATCATGTTATAAAAGTTGGGTAACATTTTGTCCAATAAAGAAAACTATGGTTGGGGAAGTTTGTTCAAGAAAATCAAAGGGTTTTAATTTTTGTTTGACTCTTTTTTGAAATATTGGAAACCACAATTACCATTTTGGAGTGAGAATAAGATGACTTTCTCAAATGTGGTGGATGAATATTTCATATGGAGTTTGTTTGGATTTTGGAGTTCCAATTGAAATATGATATTATTTAGAGTTTTACTGTCATTTAAATATTACCAAATTAATCAAATAAAATTTAATGAGAGGAGATAATGTGACTTCTCCAAAAATATATTTGGAAATATTTAATACGGTACAATTGTCATTTTGTTAATTTACAATTGTCCTTATGTCCATAAAAAATGTATTCTAGCTTGTGCACACAAATAATATTTTGTAGGCACCAAATTATAATTACATGTATGTGAACATTTTTTTGTCTATTAATTTTTTTCTGTGCAAAAAGAAAACCTACAGCCATGGCCCAATTTGCCCCAACTGACCGAGCAGCCCACTAGCGAAGCGTTCATCTTCCTCCTGGTGCACATTTGTATGTTCACGTACACAGAGACATCCATGGCTTAGGCTGCACCCCAACACTTCCTCTCCCTTTTCCCGCAACCACTGACCTCCTGAACCGGTTCCCCATGCTCTCTCGACTCCTTCCCTCCAGTAGTGCGCTTTAAGGCACCCCCTAATGGCCATTAGAGCTCGAGGAAGCTGCTGCTTTTACTGCCGTCAATAACAACTATGAAACTGCTCATTTCTGACCTCCCCTGCTCCTATAAAAGGTACCCAGACGAGAGCCTCGAAGCCACTCACTAGCCCATCCGAAAACCCCTCTCTGAACCTCCTCCTCTGCGAGCAATTGCTCGTCGGGGTTCGGCAACTCCGGCGGCCGCTCCACGCCGCCACGGGACAAGTCCGAGCCTGTGATCTTATCCAAAGGACTCCCCTTGTCGACCTCTTCGCCGTTCTGCTACTACTTGACGTTGGGGGCCTTCTTCCTCAACTCCAGCGACCTTTTTCCCCAACTCCGATGACTAACTCTGATGAGCACTGTGTAAATCCCGTAATTGTTTTTCAGAAAAATACTTAAACTTCGGAAATTCATATCTCCTAGACCGTAAGTCCGAATTCGGCAAATTTTATATTGACGGATTCGTTGAAACACGAAGTTTATCATGAGAGAAAAATATTTGACTTTTGGTAAATTAAATTTGACACAGATTTAAAATTTGTATTTGAGTATTTTTGCTATATCTAGTAATCTATAATTCTGTTGAAAATGTTTCCTTCAGCCAAATTGATCCTTCGGTCCATATCTTACTGTTAGAATTTTTTTCCTAATTGTTCACCTATGTCTAGCCACTGTTTCAACCATAACACTTCATATAGTTTTTCTTTTATCGTAATTCAATTTCATCATTAGTTTAATTTAATTCTTGACTCAACTTTCTTGAGAAGATCATTAGGAACCTCTCTGGTCATATGCTATCATCATACAAATTTAGACTTCACGAGTTGTTACATACATTTTGTAACATAAATCTTTGTGCCACAAACTCCATCTACCATTTTCATTATAGACTTTGTCGTAGAACCTTGCCTCACAACTCTTCAACCCGCGATCTTCACTTTGACCCAACCCTAGAACAAAACCTAGATCATATTTTCATTCTTGATCTTATCTCAACCTGTAACCAAGTCCTAACACCTTATGTAGGAATGTTATTTCTTTTTAATTTTTTATTGTAATTTGAATATTCTATTTTGATCATTATTTGGATGTTGTTGTGTGTTAAAAGTACTTTCTTATATCGTAACGAGAAGGATAGATGACTCAATAGAATATTTCATCTTCATCAACAGTACAACACAAGTTACATCTTGATCATGCCCTTTTATACCTATGTTTTATATATGCATTTAGTCCTTTGATGTAGGGTTTGCATGAATATGTTAGTTGGCTATATTATAAACCCAGTAGTGCAATGAGGTAGGTCTGAGCCTTTACTTCTTTGTCGCCAACGTTGTAGGGATTTTTGCTATGCCATTGTAGACGGGGATTGGTATGTGAGATCATGAAAGTTGCGAGTGATATAATAATTAAGGGTAACCTTAAGGTGGCAACATTAAGCGGGCTAAGAAAGCCGAGGCGGCTCTGGAAGAGGTTACCACTGAACTCACCGGTTTAAAGAACCGTGTGTCTCAGATGGTTTCTGCAATCTTTGGTAAGTCGCCTTGTTGTTTACCCAAAGTAAATATTTGTCATCATAACACGAACCGCCACTTAACCAATTGTGTAAACTTTGCAGGTCCCAGGAGTAGCAATCTGAGCCGAGACACGTTGGTCAAGCTCAAGGCGGTTTACACGCTTGTTGAGCAATTATACACTGGAGCTCAGCGGACTCTTGCCACTATCTCCCCCGCAAATCAAGAACCAAACTTATTAAGTGATGTCTTGAAGAAGCTGTCCATCTTGCCCGCTAGGTTCCAAGAAATCAAGCGATCTTGTGCTAGAGCCGGAGTTGTGACAGCTTTGAGCCGTGCCAAAGCCTGGGTACCGGAGTTAGACCCGACGGACGTAGCTAGTGGGTATCCCAGTCTCAAGGAAGATGGAACTCTTTTTGATCAACAAGAATTTGCTGCTTGTGTCAAGGAGATTTGCCCTCATGCTACAATCATTGCCGAAGAGACCAACCTCACAAAGTATCAGCCAGGTTATGACACAGATAATCAGAAGATGGCGACTCCTTCATAAAAAGTGATGGACTTAATACCGCTGATTTGTAAGCACACTTTCGCCCCTGATGTTGATCCGTCTGACCTGATTGATGACAAGGCTGAATTTGTCGCCCTACATGGCTTTGACTGGTCCAAACCCAACTTCTAGACGGTGGAGAAGGACGAACCGGCAAGGGATGAGTCGCAACCTTCAAGTCAGCTGGGCCAAGATTCATGAACTAGGGCCGATTTATTATCTCCTGTATGTGAGACTGAAAAAATAGTTATCCTTTTGGGCTCCAAACGCCTTGTAATAGGCTAGCTTTAAACTTCTTGTTCTGCTATGCCATCATGCATATTGTGATGTTTATAATACTTCTTTATCTGTTATGCGAAGATATGCTATATATGCCTGATGATATTATCAATCTTGAATCTGTTCCTACATACAACGAATGAAAAATTGTCCTGGCAGTTTACCGCTGGAAGGGTTATATTGCCCCAACATGAACTTATCATGATTTATAACCAAGGCTGGTCGAAATAATAGTCATATATGATTAAAAATATATCATACTTGTGATATTGGATCACACTTGTTGGTTTTATCAAGCCAGTGCAGTAAGGGTGATAGCCCAAAGCTCCGAGCACTGGCAACTATTAAAGATTGACAGCTTATGAACAAAGCCGGACCGGGTCAATAAACACCGGATATTATCTTTATTTCATACTGGCGACTTATAGTCAAAACCAGGCCGGGTCAATAAATACCGATTAATGTCATATACGACTCAGAAGGCATTATAAGCCTTATTGATTCTCAACCATATATTACTATGTGACAAAAGAAAAAATCTCAAAAAGATGTTCAAAGCAACAAACAACAGAAAATCCAAGGCTTTCATAGGCCCCCAAGCCAAAATATCTTCTTCAATGAAACTAGCATTAGCCACTGGAAGGTACGCGCTTCCTGTGAGCCGGCACTCACATTACCCAATCGACATTTTAACCCAGATAAGTTCAGTTCTTATTTAAAGATAGACTTATCAGGAGTACGCGGGGTCAGAGTAGCATCGTGCATCACAGGCCGATTTATCCAAGTTTCAAGGAAGGCGGCTCTATCAGCCTGAGCTTCTCCTTGCTTTCCGTACACCGTGCCCTCTCATGACAAATCGGCGTTTTGACCTTAACGAGTTCAGGGTCTTGTTTAAAAGATTGATTGTTAAGAGTTCGGTGGGTCAATCAGGATTACCTGATGGAGAAGCATCTGGCATACAGGCAGGATAACCCGGGGTTTTAGCTGAATACAACTGGCTTCCAAGCCTGGCTTTTATAGCCTATCACAAGGTTATGAACTCTTCGTTCTTTAGAACAAAAGAGCCCCCAAGTAATTTTTTGAGCTGTGCTCAAGGGGTACCTATGTTTGAGTTGTGCTTTTGCAACAGACTCTCTTTGGTCCCTTTAACCTGGGTAGTAAGCCCCCAAGTTTTTTATGTGGCCTATAAGCCAGATCGAAGGGTAATTATAACTTTGCTGTATAAAGCAGAAGCCCCCATGTGACAAAAACTCATTATTTAAAGAGGAGGAAACGACAGAGACCCTACTTTAGCAGGGATGCCGGCTTTATTATATATAATATATACATTGTCAAAATATGTACATTGGAAGATACGGTGGCTCAAGGTAGTAAGGCCTAAGGTGAGAAATATTCTAGGGCCAGCGGGTCTCTTCCTCCGACGTGTGTGAGTCCTTGTGGTCTTAAACATCGATAAGGTAATATGACCCGTTGTTTAAATTCTTGCTGACTACAAAGGGTCCTTTCCAAGGTGGGGATAACTTGTGCATATTAGTCTGATCCTGGATAAGCCGGAGCACTAGATCATCTTCTTGGAAAGTTCTGGTTTTAACCCGGCGGTTGTGATAACGGCGCAAATCTTGCTGGTAAATCGCCGAACGAGCCGCTGCGATGTCACGCTCCTCATCCAACAGGTCAAGTTCTTCTTGACGTGCTCTTTCATTGTTAGCTTCAACATAAGCCGCCACACGAGGTGAGTCATGACGGATGTCACTAGGGAGAACTGCCTCTGCTCCGTAAACAATGAAGAAATTATATCTCGAAGATCTGTTTGGGGTGGTATTGATACTCCACAATACGGAAGGTAACTCCTCCACCCAACAGCCCGGCGTCCTTTGCAGGGGAACCATAAGCCGGGGTTTGATGCCTTTCAAGATCTCTTGATTTGCTCTCTCAGCTTGATCATTGGATTGGGGGTGAGCCACTGACGATACATCGAGTCGGATATGCACACGTTGATAGAATTCTTCCATAGCACCTTTAGAGAGATTAGTGCCATTGTCTGTTATAATGCTGTGTGGGAAGCCAAAACGGAAGATCTCCTTCTTCATGAACTGAACCGCTATTGCTGCATCACACTTACTAACCGGCTCTGCCTCTACCCACTTGGTGAACTTATCAACCGCCACCAAAAGGTGAGTCTTCTTATCCTTGGATCTTTTGAAAGGCCCAACCATATCAAGCTCCCAAACTGTGAACGGCCAAGTAATTGGAATCATCCTCAATTCTTGAGCCAGCACATGAGCTCTTCGTGAAATTTTTTGACACCCATCACACCTTCTGACGAGGTCCTCTGCATCAGCATGAGCTGTTAACCAATAAAACCCATGAGGAAAGCTTTAGCCACGAGGGATTTTGAACCGGAATGATGCCCACAATCTCCTTCATGAATCTCTCGTAAGATCTCACATCCCTCTTCTGGAGAAACACAAAGTTGAAACGCCCCTGTGACACTCCATTAACAATTGTCATTGACTTATACCGCTGGGTTATCTGCCTAGCTAAGGTTTCAACCTCAGGTAACTCGCCACGAATCATATAAGCCAAGTAAGGTGCTGTCCAATCCGGGATTACATGAAGAGCCACCACCAACTGAGCTTCCGGGTCAGGAATAACCAAATCCTCCTCTGTAGGTAACTTGACCGACGGGTTATGCAAAACGTCAAGAAAAACATTAGGCGGCACCGGTTTACGTTGAGAACCCAACCGGCTTAAAGCATCTGCCGCTTCATTTTTGCTCTGATCAACGTGCTCAACTTGATAGCCCTTGAAATGACCAGCAATAACATCCACCTCTTGTCGATAAGCCGCCATGTGTGGATCCTTATAATCCCAAGTACCAGAGACTTGCTGAGCCACCAAGTCTAAGTCGCCGAAGCACCTAACCCGGCTTAAATTCATCTCCTTAGCCATCCGAAGACCGTGTAGTAAGGCCTCATACTCAGCTGCATTGTTAGTACAAGGAAACATCAAACGGACAACATAACAAAATTTATCACCTCGAGGGGAAGCAAGAATAACTCCAGCCCCCGAGCCCTCCAATTGCCTAGACCCATCAAAGTGAATAGTCCAATACGTGTTATCTGGATTTTCCTCAGGGATCTGCAGCTCTGTCCAATCATTGATGAAATCCACCAGCGCCTGAGACTTGATGGCCGTGCGAGGAACATATTTTAACCCGTGAGGTCCAAGCTCAATAGCCCACTTAGCGACCCGGCCAATTGCCTTCCTGTTTTGGATGATATCTCCCAAAGGAGCAGAGCTAACCACAGTGATGGGATGACCCAAAAAATAGTGTTTAAGTTTCCGGCTGGCCATGAACACCCCATACACAAGCTTCTGCCAATGCGGATATCTCTGCTTGGACTCAATAAGCACCTCACTGATATAATAAACCGGCTTTTAACCGGATACTCCTTGCCTGCTTCCTTCCTTTCTACCACAATAGCTACATTGACAGTCCGACTATTAGCAGCCACATATAACAACAGAGGCTCTTTATCAATAGGAGCGGCAAGCATGGGCGGCTCAGCCAGTTGCTTCTTCAAATCCTCAAACGCTGTATTAGCAGCATCACACCAGACAAAATTATATGTCTTTTTCATCATCTAATACAGAGGGATAGCCTTCTCTCCCAACTGGCTTATGAACCGGCTCAACGCCGTAATACGACCCGCCAGACGTTGCACATCATTGATACACGCCGGTTTAGCCAGTGAAGTGATGGCTTTGATCTTCTCCGGGTTAGCTTCAATACCTCTGTTAGACACCAAAAAACCCAAGAGTTTGCCTGCGGGTACACCAAAGACACATTTGGCCGGGTTAAGCATCATCTTATAAACCCGGAGATTATCAAAGGTTTCCTTGAGGTCATCTGTCAATGTCTCGTTCTCTCTGGACTTTACCACAATATCATCCACATAAGCGTGAACATTACGCCCAATTTGGTTATGAAGGCAATTTTGCACACATCTCTGGTAAGTCGCTTGGGCACTCTTGAGCCCAAAAGGCATAGACACATAGCTGAAGGCTCCAAAGGGAGTTATGAAAGTTGTTTTCTCTTGGTCCTTAACTGTCATCTTGATCTGATGATAACCAGAATATGCATCCAAAAAAACCCAAACACTCACAACCCGCCGTAGCATCAATAATCTGATCAATACGAGGGAGAGCAAAAGGATCAGCCGGACAAGCTTTGTTTAAATCTGTGTAATCCACACACATGCGCCAAGTGTTGTTCTTCTTAAGCACTGGCACCGGGTTAGCCAACCACTCAGGATGAAAAACCTCGATGATAAACCCAGCTGCCAAGAGCCGGGCTACTTCCTCCCCAATGGCCTTCAGCCTCTCCTCATTAAACCAGCGAAGAAACTGTTTAACCAGCTTAAATTTTGGGTCAATATTAAGAGTGTGCTCAGCGAGTTCTCTCGGTACACCCGGCATGTATGAAGGCTTCCATGCAAAGATGTCCCAGTTCTCACGGATGAACTCGATGAGCGCGCTTTCCTATTTCGGATCTAGATTAGCACCGATGCTGGACTGCTTGGATGAGTCGCCAGGGACAAAATCAACCATCTTGGTATCGTCTGCCGATTTAAACTTTAAAACCGTATCATGCTCTGTGGTTGGCTTTTTCAAAGATGTCATACCCGCCGGGTCAACATTGTCCTTGTAAAATTTTAACTCCTCCATCGCACAAACCAACTCAGCATAAGCTGCGCCCCCCTTCTTCACATTCCAAAGCTATCTTACGGCTCCCATGCACTGTAATGGTTCCTTTGTGACCCGGCATCTTGAGCTGCAGATACACGTAACACGGCCGCGCCATGAACTTGGCATAAGCCGGCCGTCCAAACAGAGCATGATATGGGCTGTGGATCTTGACCACTTCAAAGGTCAATGTCTCCGACCTAGAGTCACGATCATCCCCAAAAACGACTTCCAGAGCGATCTTACCAACTGGATATGCCGACTTACCAGGCACTACGCCATGGAAAATAGTGTTTGACGGCTTAAGATTTTTATCAGTCAAACCCATGCGACAGAAAGTTTCATAATAAAGGATATTGATGCTGCTCCCTCCGTCCATGAGTACTTTGGTAAACTTATACCCTCCAACCTGAGGTGCGACCACCAAAGACAAATGACCCGGATTATCAACTCGGGGCGGGTGATCTTTCCTACTCCACACGATGGGCTGCCCAGACCAGCCCAGGTAACATGGAACCGCCAGCTCAACAGCATTGGCTGACATCCTATGAAGCTTCCGATCACGTTTACACAAGCTAGTGGTAAAAACATGATGCTGCCCACTATTCAACTGCTTTGGGTTGCTCTGATAACCAGACTGTTGTTGTTGACCCCCTGATTACTCTGCTGGTTGTAACCACCCTAATTGACGTGATTACTTTGATTTCCCTGGAAGCCCGAGTTAGAACCGCCACCGCTGTAACCCGGACCGTGAAAGACGGATCCAGAACTGCCACTTGGCCCATGACTGTCTTGGAAAAGATTGGAATTCTTGTATTCTTTCATAATGTGACAATCTTTCCAGAGGTTCCCGGATGGTCTTTCTTTCGTACCATGTTCTGGGCAGGGCTGATTTAACATATGCTCAAGATTGATACCGGATCCTCCGGCCCGTGGGCGCGGTTTACCCTTATGATGTTGACCATTATTCTGTGCATTGGTGTTAGCCACAAAGTCAAAACTATTATCAGCCTTGCGCTTACCATTGCCTCCCTGGTTATACTGCTGCCCCTTAGCATTGCTGTTCTTTCTTCCCTTCCCCGGCTTTTCATCATCAGACTCAGGGTCCTTGGTACTATCAGAATCAGCATACTTAACGAGAGCCACCATGCGCGTCCGCATGTCATTGCAATGACGTTTGAGCCGCCCTAGCTTCTGCTTTAAGGGCATGAAACGACAATTGTTCTCCAACATCAGCACTGCTGAGTCGGCATTGATGCGATCCGACGAGTGCAAGATTGTTGAGACCCGGCGCACCCAATGGGTCGTTGACTCACCTTCTTCTTGAACACAGGAGGCCAGATCCACAATTGACATGGGCTGTTTGCACGTGTCTTTGAAGTTCTGGATGAACCGGGCCTTTAACTCGGCCCATGACCCGATGGAGTTGGCAGGGAGCCCCTTCAACCAAGTGCGGGCCGTTCCTTCTAACATCAGGGGGAAATATTTAGCACATGCAGCCTCGCTGACATCTAGAAACTCCATGGCCATCTCATAACTCTCAATCCATGCCTCCGGACTTAAATCGGCTGTATAGTTAGGCACCTTGCGAGGACCTTTAAAATCCTTGGGCAGGCGCTCATTACGCAGATCCGACACCAAGCGTGGCACGCCCAAGTTTCTAAAGGTCATACCTGGCTCCACAAAGGTGGTTGGACGAACCGGAGTTGGTTGACGAGCCGCATACTGAGCTGCCAGCTCGGCCTCTCGACACACTCTACCTTGATCCACTATGTTCTGAGCATTAGCACCACCGCCCGCCGGGTTATGTCCACGGGGCGGGTTACGGTTCCGCCCACTGCTTGATACATCCAGATCGTCAATATGCCTGTTGTAACTCTGGCTTGGGCGAGGGGTGGAATGAACCCTATCACGATAGTAAGAATAAGCCTGCTGCTGAACCAGCGCTGTCTGAAGGAGATCTCTAGCCCTCCGTGTTTCAACCGTCGTTGGTGACTCACCTTCAATCGGGATAGCCGCCAATCGTGACGCCGCAGCAATCATGTTATCCAAAAGGTTAGAGTAATGACCCGGTGGCTGTGGTGGGTTATTGTTCTGACGAGGCGGGTCCATCATGCGCGGCTGAACCGGCGTACCCATCCCTGGTGCTTCGACCCGGTTTGCTACTGCCGGGTTACTGGTTCATGCTCCTGGCGTGTTAAAGAGATTCCTTGCCTCATAAACTGAAGGCAGATGAGTCTGATGCCTCCTCCTCATGACTTCATTGGAAGCGTTCTAATTGAGCATGAGCCGATAAGATTGTGACTGAATTCATTGTGCCTGAGCATCCAAAGCGGCCCGCTCCTCTGCCATCCTGGTATTTTCTGTGTTTAGCTCCTCCTTGGCCTGTGCTATCTCATCACGCAGATTTGTGATTGCTGCATTGTGCTGATCTTGATCCGAGGGGTTAACCATCGCTGTTAACAATGTTGTGAGCTTATCCAGCAAGTCAGTCAAAGCTTGAGCCGGCGGGTGCTCAGGGCCTCCTGCCCCGGCAGCCGCTGCCGCTGCTGAGCCGGAAATCAACTCTGCTGTTGTTGATGAATGCTGCACGGGATGTGTACCGGCCATGAAGATTGCAACCCGATTTGGCGGCTAACAGGGGTCTGGAATACTGTCGCCATCGGAACAGCTCCCAAACCGGCCGTCTGGTAGTTGATACAATGACTCTGTCTCACCGGTGGATGACTTTCCATCAGAATAAATGACGGTCTCACCACCAGACGCTGGTCTGTCCTCAGATTCCACTCCATGGATAAATTCCATGAAGGCATGATTCATGGCAGGCCGAACCCGGGCGGGTCTCGCACGCTGAGCCGTCTCGACGATGTTGGTGCAGATGTCCGGCTCAGGGCCCGGTTCACCGATCTTGCCGATGAAGACGTGGATTCCGCTGAAGGGGACCCGGTGCCCGTACTCAATTGAGCCAGCCTCGGGGCCCCAGCCTGCGTCATCGATGTAGAGCTTGCCGTGGCGACTCTTGGTCATCTGTCCCACGGTGTATCCCTTGATCCCTTCGAAGCTGCCCTTTAAGAACTCGAAACCATCGTGCGATAGCCCCACGGTGGGTGCCAACTGTGGTGGAATTGTCACGGCAGATGTCCTAGTGTGAGGACTTAGTCGTGGAGCCATCACGTTGAGGTTAGCTTAAAGGGGTTAATCAGGACAAAGGACATGAGGAGTTTATACTGGTTCGGCCCCTTACAATGAAGGTAAAAGCCTAGTCCAGTTTGTAGTTGGTATTGCTAGGGTTTCGATGAGAAGGGAGCGAATACGCTTGACCCGGCTCTTGATCTGTTGTTTCTTATTCTAAGCCGCCGCTAGGTCGTCCCCTTATATACACGGGTTGACACCCTGCGGCCCTTAGAGTCCCGGCCGGTTTATACAACGTGACCGGCTCGGTGACCTTTCTCATATACCTTACAATACAACTTTACATACATGGAGGTTTATAATCATGGGCCTTACGCCGTCTTCAGGTCTGGGCCCTCTACCAAGCCTATCTATGAACCGCCACATACTCTTGGGCTTCATTGAGATGGGTCATTATAGGGATGACCCGGCCCCTCCTGGGCGGGTCATACCTAAAGTTATATCACCAACACCCTATGCATAGATTACCCCAATGTCACCTCGGGAATCTGCGAGTTGAGTGCCAAAACATATATCAAGTGAATCAATACGATACCCCATTGTCGCCACGAGTATTCAATTGCAAGACATATATCAAGTGTTCTCAAATCCATAAAAGTATTCAATCCGATAACAACGAAATCTCAAAGGGAAAAACTCAATTCATCACAACAAGATAGAGAGGGGAAAACACCATATGATCTGACTACATTAACAAAGCCCGTGATACATCAAGATCGTGACATCTCAAGAACACGAGAGAGAGAGAGAGAGAGAGAGAGAGAGAGAGAGAGAGATTAAACACATAGCTACTGGTACAAACCCAGAGCCCCGAGGGTGGACTACTCCCTCCTCATCGTGGTGGCCACCGGGATAATGAAGGTGGCCACCGGAGATGATTCCCCCCTCCGGCAGGGTGCCGGAGCGGGGTCTAGGTTGGTTCGATAGCTATAGAGCCTTGAGATGGCGGAACTTCTAATCTAGGTTAACCCCGAGGGTTTTTGGAATATTTGTGAATTTATAGGGTAAAGAGGGGGTGCGGGAGTCCACCGAGGTGGGAAGAACCCACATGGGCGCGTCTGGGCCCCCAGGCATGCCCTGGTGGGTTGTGCCCCCCTCGGGGCACCCCCAGGTGCTGCTCTGGCCCATTGGTGGTCTCCTGGTCCATAAAAAATCCACAAAAAGTTTCGCGGTGTTTGGACTCTGTTTGATATTGATTTCCTGCGATGTAAAAAACAAGCAAAAAATAACAACTGGCACTGGGCACTGGGTCAATAGGTTAGTCCCAAAAAGTGATATAAAGTTGCTATAAAATGATTGTAAAACATCGAAGAATGACAAAATAACAACATGAATACTTCATAAATTATAGATACATTGGAGACGTATCAGTAACCACCGATGGAAGAGAACTTTGCCTATTGGTCTGCCTCGTTTCAATGAGCGGGAAAATGGTTCTCTTCGTCCCTCGCCCTTGGTACCAACGTTGTTGCCAACATAACTGACAGGATATCCTCTGTCATGCCTTGCTATCATGACCGTGCAAGATGTTAGCGCCCTTCCTACTTCTAACCCACATGGTGGGCCCATAACCCACAGTTACACAGGATCGAAACCTGACTCTCCCGTACACGCTTGTTTCGAAAGTTATGCTCACGCTTGGCTTCGTATGTAGATCATGAACCACCTCCCTAGAGATGATCTACTCTAGTATCAAACACAATATTTATTTTCGTTGCTCTGAACCCTTTTCACCTTCTGATTAGGCATCGAATGATTGCCTACCCGATTGAAACTTTTGTACCATTGCATATTGCTCTCAACGAATTCCCCGAGTTACAACTCAAGAAATAATTCATGTCTTCTCCCCTGAGTTCACCATCTGATGCCCAACTTTGTGGAGATGCGTTCTTCCAGAGTTTTCCCTCTTATTGCATTCGTAGGATGATGAAGATCCCGAAGAAAGGATGACAACTTCATCGGGATGACCTGATGCAGCGAATTGAAGACATCTACGAAAGCGATCAACTTCTTCGATAAGAGCAACCAAGGACGAGAAGATTCGTTAGAATTTCGTAACCAGAACTTCCCCTTACTCCACCTCTTAAATCTTGGGACGACATTTCTTGTAGTGGAGGAGATTTGTAACACCCCGAGAATCTTGCTACATTAATCTTCCACTAAGATGCCATGTCAGCAAGTTTAGCAAAGCCAAATAGCCACTTGATAAAAAAATCAAAGCCTTTTTCAATTTTAAAAGAAAGTCAAATAAATTATTTCTTCAACCAGTAAAACTAAAATGTTTGTAATATTGCGTAAAGTTCTAAAGCTGTTATAAAAACAAAACAAACATTAATTGACACTCCAAAAATGCCCCTATCTATTTTTTGAATGACCCAACAACACCCTTCCATCACTTTTAAATTCAAACCAAAAATCAAAAGAATTCAAATCAGGTTCAACCTTTTTGTGGCAGTGCCATTTAATGCAATTTGAATTATGTGGCAAGTTACACTTTTTACAAAAATCATTTGGTGGCTCTACTTAATGCAAAACAGTGTAGAAAAAACTAAACAGTAAAATAAAAGATAAAGAGGTAGAACCTACTGTGCACATGGGCTTAATTCTACAGTACAAGGCCCAGCCCACCATCACCCTTGTCTTCTACCCCGCTACAGTCACCTGCTCCCGACGACGTGCCCCCGACCACGTGCGGCCATCCCCGGCTCCCCTGCTGGATAAGGGTGATACTCCCTGCCCCTCTCATCCTGCCCCGAAACCCTAGCACCCCAGATCCCCTCTCCCTCGCTCAATTTCTTCGCCCCGAGCTCGTCCGCCCGCTGCAATCACCGTGTCGTCACCGTTGCCGTGACATCGTCCACTCCCTCGCCTCGTCTTCATGCCAGGAAGCACCACCGTCACCTACTTCGCCTCCCTCGCCATTGGATCGGAGCCAGGAAGCCTCAATGCCGATGCCCACGTTCGCACACTGTTGCCTAGTCGTCCCCGCCCATGCAGTCGCGCCTCCCCTCGCGTACTACCACCCATGCCGACGCGCGCGGTTGCTCGCCGCCTCCTGATGCGCTACCGCTCGCGGCCACCGCGCGCAACCGATGTCGTGTCGGCGGCCGACCCTCCCGCTCGTCCGGCCGGCTGCGCTGTGGCCGCTGGTGCGCCCTCACTGGGCGCCCGTGTGCGCGCCCAGCCGCACCGAGGCCGGATGGGCCACTGCCAGTGGGGCCGCCCACATATAAAAAGGAATAGGAAAAAAATATAAATATAAAAATTATAATAGGCACTTACAAGTGGGGCCCATGAATAGTGGCAGTTGACCAGTCAACCTTTGACTCGGTCAACCCTGCCACTAGACCCCACTGTTAGTCACACAGCCTTTCTGTTGGGTACATTCCTAGGTACCCATAGCAAATTTCCTGTTTATTTCGAAATAATAAATAATTTCAGGAAATACTTAAACCTTTGAAAATTCATCTCTACCCCTATAGTGTACCAGTTTCAAATTTGGATTTACCACCTCGGCTCCATTCTTTCCCGCCATAGGGATATGAGATCAATCCCGACCGTCGATTTCATCCTTCGTATTAACATCCACCCTCCATCACATGCTAATATACCAAATCCGACGGTCCATCTTTGCTGGATTCGCCCACCTCTTCCCACCTGTGGAGTTTTCTCGGACGTTCGCGATGGCTCCTCACATGACTCTCATTATTTGTAAAAAATCAAAACAACCCCACGTGCGAAACCCATCCTGGGAACCAACACGAACGAGCGCGCCAAACAGCAGCTTCTGCTTCTCCATCCCCTCCACACCCTGCCGTCACCTCCACCTGCTGTCTACTGTGATTCTGTTTTCATCTTCTTGTTCTTGGTAGTACTTTTGAGTGCTTGCAACCCGTGGCCGTGGGATCTAGGCTGGGAGGAGCGGAAGTGCGTAACCTGCAGGTGAGTCCGCCGTATAGCTATCCCTCTTTTCCCCTTGGTTCCGATTTTCTTGATCTTTTTCTCATACAAGATTACCGTGGAAGTTGATGTTTCTTGCAGAAAACTATCTATTCTCTCCGTGTTAAAAATCAACACGAAATGATGGCATTTTCTGTCCCTTGTGGAGGTTATGCATTTTTGTGCACACAAGGTGTTTGTGTATTGCCCAAACTGTTATGAAGAGATAGAGACGAGCAGAAGGCAAATAATTAATGTGCGGTTATGAAGCTGCATACCAGAATCGGATGTATAAGTGGAATGGTCATAGTCATACTTTTGTATTCTTGTTAGCTGGTTCTTGGTTCCTTATATAATGTTTTGATTTTTTTGAGTTGATATGTTACGTGGAATAAGAATGCCCATAAGTGTTATCTTTTTCTTTTGTGCGGTATATTCTCTTTATTTATTGATGATATTAGAGACTAAAAAACTGCCGCTCCATAATTTCATCAGAGCTGAACTGAACTACAGTTCAGTCAGTACATGTCTCATAACTCTGTATGTCTACACGAGAGTATATATTGTCAATCAAAGCATTAAATTTGCAAAATTCATGCTCTTAGTTTTAATCTAACTTATAAAGGATGAAAGGGTTCGTAGTCACAACCAAGGTGGCCACGTCGCCTTTAATTCGCCATGAACAGTACTCATGCCACCCGCCTGTTATTTTCGTGCCCCGCCAGGGGCGTTTCCGTAATTTCGCACTGTATAAAAGGCAGCCTCCCCCGTGGAGAAGACCTAGCCGCCGCCTCCCGTCCCAGTCGCCTCCTCTCTCTCTCTCTCTCTCTCTCTCTCTCTCTCTCTCTCTCTCTCTCTCGCTAACCCCTCTCTCTCCCCATAGCGCCGGCCGGTTCCGGCCAGCTCCGGCCCGCGCATCTCCCCCGTGACCCCCGCCCCCTCTCCTGCGCCGCCGCCGGAGAAGCTCGCCGCCGATGCCGGTGACCTAGCCCTCGCGTCTCCCCCGCGACCCCCGCCTCCTCTCCTGCCGCCGCTGCCGCCGGAGAAGCTCGCCTCCGTGCCCACAAGTCTCGGATTTGGCGGGATCCAGGGCGAGGAGGGGTGGATGAGACGGGGGAGGAGGAAGAGGAGAGAGTGGGGGCGTCTAGGGAGGAATATCCCCGCCGCCTCCACAAGTCGAGGGGGATGGGCCTGCTCGGGCTCAGCCTGTGAGATGTCGACCGGACCGGCGGCGATGGAGGAGAAAGGCTGGGCAGGTGCGTGCAGGCGGGAGAAGCTGGGGGCGCTCGTCGGTTGGGGAGATGGCGACCACTTGAGCTTCTCCGATTGACCTAGACAGGGCCACGACAGCATAAGCAAGGGTGGGGGCGAGCAACCCTCTGAAGCCGGTAGCAGCCGTGCCCCTCCTCCTCACCTTCGCTTCTTCCCTCCTCCTCTCCAATCTGTGATGCCCATCTGCGTCCTTGATTTTCCAGTTTTCTGATAATCTAATTTTGATTCTCATATTCTGGTTACTTGTGGAGAGTAGAAGAAGAATTTTGAGAATGAGATTGATAAAGATGAACAAGGTGAACTCTCTCTCTCAAATACAGTCACGCTTGATGTTTGATTTTTCTGTGTAAGAGAGCACGTGACATGATTTTGTATTTCTATTACCCACTGACAAAAGCTAAATTTGTAAACGGAGGTTTCAAAAGTGTTTGTTTTAATCTTGTAGTCTGACAGAACAGTACACGTTGGTCATGCGAACAGAGGATGTTCTTCATGCCTCTGTATGAGCTAGATGTCATAATTGTACATCCACCCTCCGTTTTCCCATTTAGGCATGTTTATCCGCGAATTAGGTTTTGAAGAAAAAAAACTGATTTAGGAAATTAGTAATCAACCATTACCATTCATTTCGTCAGAAAGCATAGGTGTTTTAAATGTCTGCATGCCCCATACAATAGAATTTATAATAGATAGTGTTTTTTAACTTCTCATTATAGCCTCAAGTCGGCTAAGAAAAGTGATTATGCATGTCTTACAAACAAATTGACATCATTCTTGTTGGTACAAGATACGCCCTACCACAGATATTACCTGCTATCATATGCTGTAGAGTTACTAAACTCTGAGTTCCTGGATAGTATAAACGGATGCTTGATTGGTACATCTGCACATTGTCCTGTGTACTCATTCTAAACAGACCAAATTCAGGAATCTAACGATGCTTTACAGTTAATCCTCTCAAATTAAATACAGTGAAATCAAACAATTTAATAGCTTGGCTGTTTGTTTCCAGGAAGTAACGGTCAAGGAAGAAGAGTTAGATGCCTCTGAAGATGTTGATGGTAAACATATGTCTCGGTTTTGATATTATACACGTTGTCACGCTAACTTTTGAACCCTTCTTAATTATCACATATGTATAGACTAGCCGCTTTGTCACAAGCATGGCAGCTTGCTCAACTATCTCCACTGCCTGCATACAGCTGTTTCAGAACAGCGTCGATCAACCCAGGTTTATGTTTCCTTTCCAAGGGCGTTCGAATATAATTACCATCCATCAATTACAGATGTTACCAGTACTGAGTGTGTGCCTTATTAGTTTGTTCTTTACTATAGAGTTCAGTTGTAGAAGAGCGAAACGAAGCACACATCAGGAAGTCATGCTCTTTCCAACAACAACAGCAAAAGTAAGTGATGATTCATGTTTATCTCTGATATGGTTGTTTCCTCCCATAATAAAGTATATGGGAATCTGGGCTTGCATATTAATATATCTTCAGATACTTTGTTTTGGGAAGTTGATAGAAATCAGTGGTTGTGCTTAAGCTTCCGTTCTTTATTTACCTTCTAGGAATAAATTCAAATGATTAGTATATGCATAGCAGTGTAATGCAAGTGATAGCTGTGGTAAGGCCCAAGTGAGTAGCACTTCTCCGACCGATTTGGTTACCAATTTAGTTGTTGAGGCTTTCCTTCATGTGAGGTGATTTGTGGCTTTTGTTTCTACGATTAGGCGCATATAAGAGAACTTGAGGAAGAAGTGAAGCTCCTCAAGAACCTTTCGCACCCCAATATTGTGGTTAGTAGATGAAAGACGATTACATTTTAGATACTCTATACTTGACTGCTAGACTGCAGTTGTTTGATCTACTTCCTGTGATTTGAGAAGAGGTACCTCGGGACTGTCCGTGAGGAAGACACACTGAATATCCTGCTGGAGTTTGTTCCTGGAGGGTCTATCCAGTCGCTTCTTGGAAAACTCGGTTCATTCCTGGAGGCAGTAAGTAACCATCAATCATGCAGTTTTCTGTGATTTGACTTGCAGAAGAGAAACTGATTCGTTGCGTATTTTGATCAGGTCATTAGGAAGTATACTAGGCAGATTTTGCAAGGGTTGGGATATCTGCGTAGCAATGCAATAATACATAGAGACATTAAGGTAAAAACTCTAAAGCCTGAATATACTAGAATCTTTGTGTCATTGATTGTTTGGTTGTGCTAATTATCTTGGTGATCATGGGATTGTTTTACAGGGTGCAAACGTTCTTGTTGATAATAAAGGCTGCATTAAGCTTGCCGGTTTTGGGGCATCTAAGCAAGTTGCCAAGTTGGTAAGATTGATGTTCAATATGCTGTTAAGGTCGAGTATAATAGCTTGGAAGAAATAAAACCTTCATGTGCTTGTCAAGTGATCAAAACAATAATTTACAACAGAATAGAAAATGCTAAACCTTTCCTGTCTAATTATGCCATCAGATTATGGATTCTTATTTATTGCTCTTGACTACCTGTGTGCATGAAACATGAAAGTGTGAGTTTGGTTCCAAGCAGGCTTATGGTAATGTTCTCTGCAGGTATTTGCATTATAGTTCCTGCATAATCTCTTGGTAATGAAGCGTTGTCCGGGGCGCTATCTGGAATACCATCTCTTTCTAATGAATTTATGTGTTAGTTGTTGCCTTCTTTCATTAGATAGTTTGAATAATAATACAAACGTATGGATTTTTGTAAACTGGTATATGATTCAATGTTATATATTTTGTAAACTGGTATATGGTTACCAGAGTCACCTTGCATAATTTTTTAAAGGAAGAGTGAACGCAGTCCTGAACTTGCACTAATATATTGTGATGCTCCTACTTTTTGCAGAACAATGCAGTAATGATAAGAACTAGAATTAGACTGCATTGCAAATATGTATAGGTTACCACTTCTTCGCTGTAATTATTTGCCATGTAAAAGCCAATTCACATGTCAAAATATGCATTGAAGATCAGTTTCTTACCATTTGTAATAGTGAAACTCTTGCTTCTTTGCCCATAATAGAAAATACGCCAATTTTTTTATCACCTTAACTTGTCGATGGCATACCATCCTATCACAAACCCTCAATAATGTCTAAGTCTTTTTTTACCAGCTCTGAGATATTACATAGTGATGTCCCACAATTAAGATTATTACTGTGAAAATAATTAACCTCATGTACTTTGGTTCAGCCTTCACATAAGAAGTTGTACACTAGAGGAAAGAACATGATGTGTGTGTGCGTGTGCGTGTGTGTTGGTGTGTGGGGGGGGGGGGGTAAAACCCCTGGGTATGCATTCTTCACTTGAACAGATTTAATAATTTATCCCAATACTCTCTTTCTATTTTTGTCTTTGAGGGAATCTAAGATTTGATGTAAATCGGTTTTCCCTTTCATTTCTTCGTAAGAATTATTGTCTGTACTATAATTATTTAATGTGGTGCATCTCTTCTAATAATCTTAGCCGACCTGGTTTACTTGTTTTGGTACGATTGTTCCATGGAATCCCAGGGTCTGATGAAGCAAGGTGCAAGACACCTCAGGTACCCTGATCCGACCTCACCACACTCCTTGAGCCGGCCCCTCACGATTCTTACAATGTTATTTCTTCTCTTTCTCTAGAACCGCCTATGTTTGTGACAGTGCACTGGGGCTCAAGCGACAATGAGCAGGTTGGTGCTTTGAGTGTTTTGCCTTGCGATGTTTCGCTTGTTCTTGTTTCTTAATTTTTAGTCAGCTTACTTTGGTAAGCTCCTCTTATGGCAGGTGGGAGGATCGTTCAGCTGACCAAGTGCAGTATGACGGTGATCTCTAAACAGTTGCAAGGAGGCTAATAACATGTTAGCTCCTCTTAATATCTTGGTTGATGCCATCTGTCAGATTTAGCCCACCGAGTCCCTATTTTGCATTTACTTTGCTTCTCTAAAGTTCTCTTCGTGCTGCAAGGAAGACGCGAGGGTTAGTTGCATTCCTGCTGCCTTGCTTGAGATGAATCCATTTGGTTCTTTTGCCTTTAAATTCTATAACACATCATCGTATCTATTGGTAGGTGTCATTCTGCTTCTCCTTGCATGTCTATTTGTGCGCTTGGGTTGCAGATCAGGTTACTGACACATGGGATCGTACAGTTATTCTATTACTCAGGGCCTACCCTGGTGGTCATTATATCTCTGGGTTAAGCAAGCTGAGCAGGTTATGCAAGCTACTGTGTGAAATGCGCATGCATCACTGCCTAAAAAGGGTCCAGACAGCAACGACAAGTGCTTACTATGCTCCATTAAAGCAGCTAAGAAGATAATTTAGTTTGGGTGAATTTATTAATTTATTAATTAGCTTGAAGAAGAAAAATATTTCAGAACAGTGTGGTCATAGAGTTATGTTCAGTTTGGTGCTTTGGGTCATTCTGGATAAGTGATTGGGTAGCGGTTGCTGTTTACTCGCAAGGGATGAATTGGTGCAAGTGAGTTTATGAAAGCCTACTAGAACTGTTTGTTGAAGTAGTTGTATGAACATGTTGTGTGCAACTGAACTCATCTGATTGCTTATCTTTGAAAATCTTCACCTGATGTGTTGTGCATTGGTCTACAATATATTACTCATTATATTGGTCTGTATTTGTCGATGTGCAGAATGAACTTGCTCATCTTGACCAATTGATGACTCTATGCAGCTGATTTGAAACACATGGTTTTATCTGTTTTAAAGAGAGTGTACTTCCATAGCCTATGTATCTTTGAAAAATGCGGATGCTACCCCGCTACAACAGCCTGCTTTAAATGACCAGTGATAAATGCAACGATTTAAGTGCCAATTATTCATGCACCTCTCTTGTCCCATTGATGAAATTTGAACTATACACTACCCATCTATATATCTATGTATTTGTTACTATAGCGATGGCACAGGTAAATTAAACCATCTGTTGAGTTCTCCACTCCATGCTATGTTAGATCCATGTGATATATCTATGCCAACTGCGTTCGCTCCTTGTTATTCGGGTGACAAGCTTTGTGCTTTTGTGGCCAATATAGATAAGAAATTCCCATTTATATTGCTCTGTATATGATCGTTAATTAATATACACTATTTGTAATACAATCCACATTCCATTAACTTCCATCTACATCTCCTACTTACTCACTACTATACTTGGCCATCCCTCGGGCCGGGCCAACCAAAGCCCGACGCAAAAAACCTAGGCCTGGCTGTCGGGTCGGGCCAACCAAAGTCCGATGCAAAAAACCCAAGCCCGAGCTCGGCCTAGCCCTACTGTCGGGCCCGAGCCCAGCCCGTCGGGCCTTGGGCCACAGGCCGGGCCTCTTCCTTAAAGGCGAAAACAACGGGCCCGGGCCTGCCCTGGCCAGTGCTTTGGGCTCAAAACCTAGGCCCAAGCCCAGCCCATGGACAAGGTCAGCCCGGGTCGGGTCGGGCCGACCGGGCCGGGCTGCCCATGGCCAGGACTACTCACTACCATCATCGCTTCTAATTCGCTTCTTGCGCCATTTGGCGCAACCAGGTCATCTAGTTTATCTAATAGCCTAAGGTGTTGTTCAAACCTGTCCTGCAGATTTGAGTTGGCAACTTCTAACGATCAACCTCTGGCCTGCATGACTTTGTGTCGACATTCTGTTGCAAACCACCTCATTTGCTTCTGCTTCATCCGTAAAGCTATTGCCTCACCAACTAGCTAATTAGATGTGAGCACCTCCTTGGGCGGATTTTTTCTTTTGCTCCTCAGCTTATGTGGTATTAGCAACCGTTTCCAGTTGTGGTTCTTAAGCGTTACTCATCCGTTCGACACTCGAAACTAAAGACCCTCGGCTTCCATCAAGTCACCACTACATCGATTTTGTTAGGAATCGAAGATCTTTTAACAATACCCTCTAAGGGATGGTTAGTCCAAGACGCGGAACAACAGAGTTTTCTTTTGGAGAAACATTGGTTGTGTTATTTCTTATTTCTTATATCTATCAAAATGGCTTAATTTGTTGGTCAATAAATTCAAACCAATATTTTGGACGAAGAAGCGACCACTTTGGTATACATTTTCTTTTGAATTGTTTGGATTGCTTTACCACACATATCACGTGGTACCAATTTGGTATACATGGTGGTGTGCATAGCACGTGCACTTTTATTAGTACTACTTATAGTGTACCAGTTTTGAATTGGGCATGATCATCAATCCTAGCCATTCGCGTGCTCAATCCAATGGCTGAAAAGACTGGGATTCACAGTAAACAGTACATCGTTGCTCCATCCACAATGTTCGAGAACAATCGCCTCATCCTTCTCAAAATAAGTGGCTTCCTCTTGGCCCATGTTGCAATTTGAGGACGTGTTGAGCCCAACAAAGAAGGTTTCAGAGAGGAAAAATACAGTAAAGTTATACTCTCTCCATCCCACAATATAAAACATTTTGGCAAGCAATTTTCTGAATTATTTTCTTTTTAAAAAATAGTGGGGATTACATATATTAACTCCTACTTTTTAAAATTGTATTTTCTTTCTGCAATATTATCTTTTGCCTTGAAATATTGGAAAGTCTATGTGTTTTTCTACCAAAAATCACTCCATAATAATGTTAAAACGTGCATTGCACGTGCATACATACTAGTATAAAATAAACCGTAACTTGGATTAAAATAATTTATATATGGAAATCGACCATAAAAATATGATGAATCCGAATATGCATTCCGTTCATCTATCACGTGCCCCTAGCATAGCAAACGTGGAGTCGTCCCCTCTCTTTCATCTGTCCGAAAAATACTAAACGTCAGGAAAACCCCTCCGAATGTTTTCCCTCTTCGTCTGCAACGTGTAGTACCGCGTTAGAACATCCCTAGCACTGCTTACGGTCATGTCATGCTTTCTGTTGCTTTGTATGCCTGTTATTTATTGTTTGTTCCCCCTCCTTCCTCTCCGGTAGACCCCGAGACCGTTGGTGCTGTTGGAAATATGCCCTAGAGGCAATAATAAATTGGTTATTATTATATTTCCTTGTTCATGATAATCGTTTATTATCCATACTATAATTGTACTGATAGGAAACTCAGATACATGTGTGGATACATAGACAACACCATGTCCCTAATAAGCCTCTAGTTGACTAGCTCGTTGATCAATAGATGGTTACGGTATCCTGACCATGGACATTTGATGTCATTGATAACGGGATCACATCATTAGGAGAATGATGTGATGGACAAGACCCAATCCTAAGCCTAGCACAAAGATCGTGTAGTTCGTATGCTAAAGCTTTTCTAATGTCAAGTATCATTTCCTTAGACCATGAGATTGTGCAACTCCCAGATACCGTAGGAATACTTTGGGTGTGCCAAACGTCACAACGTAACTGGGTGGCTATAAAGGTACACTACAGGTATCTCCGAAAGTGTCTGTTGGGTTGGCATGAATCGAGACTGAGATTTGTCACTCCGTGTAAACGGAGAGGTATCTCTGGGCCCACTCGGTAGGACATCATCATAATGTGCACAAAGTGACCTAGGAGTTGATCACGGGATGATGTGTTATGGAACGAGTAAAGAGACTTGCCAGTAACGAGATTGAACAAGGTATCGGGATACCGACGATCGAATCTCGGGCAAGTACAATACCGCTAGACAAAGGGAATTGAATACGGGATTGATCGAATCCTCGACATCGTGGTTCATCCGATGAGATCATCGTGGAACATGTGGGAACCAACATGGGTATCCAGATCCTGCTGTTGGTTATTGACCGGAGAACGTCTCGGTCATGTCTGCATGGTTCCCGAACCCGTAGGGTCTACACACTTAAGGTTCGATGACGCTAGGGTTATAAAGGAAGTTTGTATGTGGTTACCGAATGTTGTTCGGAGTCCCGGATGAGATCTCGGACGTCACGAGGAGTTCCGGAATGGTCCAGAGGTAAAGATTTATATACGGGAAGTCCTGTTTTGGTCACCGAAAAAGTTTCGGGTTTTATCGGTAACGTACCGGCACCACCGGGAGGGTCCCGGGGGTCCACCAAGTGGGGCCACCAGCCCCAGAGGATTGCATGGGCCAAGAGTGGGAAGGGACCAGCCCCTGAGTGGGCTGGTGCGCCTCCCACAAGGCCCAAGGCACAGCTAGGAGGAGAAGAGGGAAACCCTAGGCGCAGATGGGCCTAAGGCCCACCCTAGGGCGCGCCCCCTTCTCCCCCTCTTGGCCGCCCCCCCTCCATCCCATCTAGGGCTGCCGCCCCCCTAGGGGTGGGAACCCTAGAGGGGGCGCACCCTTCTCCCCTTCTCCTATAAATAGTGGGGGTCTTGGGCTGCCCAAGACAGACGTTTTGATCTCTCCCCGGTGAAGCCCTACCTCTCTCCTCCTCGTCTCTTGCGGTGCTTGGCGAAGCCCTGCTGGAGTACCACGCTCCTCCAACACCACCACGCCGTTGTGTTGCTGCTGGATGGAGTCTTCCTCAACCTCTCCCTCTCTCCTTGCTGGATCAAGGCATGGGAGACGTCACCGAGCTGTACGTGTGTTGAACACGGAGGTGCCGTCCGTTCGGCACTAGGATCTCCGGTGATTTGGATCACGACGAGTACGACTCCTTCAACCCCGTTCTCTTGAACGCTTCCGCATAGCGATCTACAAGGGTATGTAGATGCACTCTCCTTCCCCTTGTTGTTGGTTTCTCCATAGATAGATCTTGGTGACACGTAGGAAAATTTTGAATTTCTGCTACGTTCCCCAACAGTGGTATCAGAGCTAGGTCTATGCGTAGTTTCTATGCACGAGTAGAACACAAAGTAGTTGTGGGCGTTGATTTTGTTCAATATGCTTACCGTTACTAGTCCAATCTTGATTCGGCGGCATTGTGGGATGAAGCGGCCCGGACCGACCTTACACGTACTCTTACGTGAGACTGGTTCCACCGACTGACATGCACTAGTTGCATAAGGTGGCTAGCGGGTGTCTGTCTCTCCCACTTTAGTCGGATCGGATTTGATGAAAAGGGTCCTTATGAAGGGTAAATAGCAATTGGCATATCACGTTGTGGTTTTTGCATAGGTAAGAAACGTTCTTGCTAGAAACCCATAGCAGCCACGTAAAACATGCAAACAACAATTAGAGGACGTCTAACTTGTTTTTGCAGGGTATGCTATGTGATGTGATATGGCCAAGAAGAATGTGATGAATGATATGTGATGTATGAGATTGATCATGTTCTTGTAATAGGAATCACGACTTGCATGTCAATGAGTATGACAACCGGCAGGAGCCATAGGAGTTGTCTTTATTTATTGTATGACCTGCGTGTCATTGAACAACGCCATGTAATTACTTTACTTTATTGCTAACCGGTAGCCATAGTAGTAGAAGTAATAGTTGGCGAGCAACTTCATGGAGACACGATGATGGAGATCATGATGATGGAGATCATGGTGTCATGCCGGTGACAAGATGATCATGGAGCCCCAAGATGGAGATCAAAGGAGCTATATGATATTGGCCATATCATGTCACTATTATTTGATTGCATGTGATGTTTATCATGTTTATGCATCTTATTTGCTTAGAACAACGGTAGTAAATAAGATGATCCCTCATTAAAATTTCAAGAAAGTGTTCCCCCTAACTATTCACGTTGCGACAGTTCGTTGTTTCGAAGCACCACGTGATGATCGGGTGTGATAGATTCTAACGTTCACATACAACAGGTGTAAGACAGATTTACACACGCGAAACACTTAGGTTGACTTGACGAGCCTAGCATGTACAGACATGGCCTCAGAACACAAGAGACCGAAAGGTCGAGCATGAGTCGTATGGTAGATACGATCAACATGAAGATGTTCACCGATGATGACTAGTCCGTCTCACGTGATGATCGGACACGGCCTAGTGGACTCGGATCATGTAATCACTTAGATGACTAGAGGGATGTCTATCTGAGTGGGAGTTCATAAGATGAACTTAATTATCCTGAACATAGTCAAAAGGTCTTCGCAAATTATGTCGTGGCTCACGCTTTAGTTCTACTGTTTAGATATGTTCCTAGAGAAAATTTAGTTGAAAGTTGATAGTAGCAATTATGCGGACTAGGTCCGTAAACTGAGGATTGTCCTCATTGCTTCATAGAAGGCTTATGTCCTTAATGCACCGCTCAGTGTGCTGAACCTCGAACGTCGTCTGTGGATGTTGCGAACATCTGACATACACATTTTGATAACTACGTGATAGTTCAGTTAAACGGTTTAGAGTTGAGGCACCGAAGACGTTTTGAAACGTCGCGAAACATATGAGATGTTTCGAGGGCTGAAATTGGGATTTCAGGCTCGTGCCCACGTCAAGAGGTATAAGACCTCCGACGATTTTCTTAGCCTACAAACTAAGGAGGAAAGCTCAATTGTTGAGCTTGTGCTCAGATTGTCTGAGTACAACAATCATTTGAATCGAGTGGGAGTTGATCTTCCAGATGAGATATTGATGTTTCTCCGAAGTCATTACCACCAAGCTGCTAGAGTTTCGTGATGAACTATAATGTATCAGGGACATATATGATGATCCTTGAGATATTTGCGATGTTTGACACCACAAAAGTAGAAATCAAGAAGGAGCGTCAATTGTTGATGGTTGGTGAAACCACTAGTTTCAAGAAGGGCAAGGGAAAAAAGGGATGCTTCATGAAACGGCAAATCAACTGCTGCTCTAGTGAAGAAACCCAGGGTTGAACCCAAACCCGAGACTAAGTGCTTCTGTAATAAGGGGAACAGCCACTGGAGCAGAATTACCCCAGATACTTGGTAGATGAGAAGGCTGTCGATAGAAGTATATTGGATATACATTATGTTAATGTGTAATTTACTAGTACTCCTAGTAGCACCAGGGTATTAGATACCGGTTCAGTTGCTAAGTGTTAGTAACTCGAAATAAAAGCTACGGAATAAACGGAGACTAGCTAAAGGTGAGATGACGATATGTGTTGGAAGTATTTCCAAGGTTGATCAAATATCGTACGCTCCCTCTACCATCGAGATTGGTATTAAAACCTAAATAATTGTTATTTGGTGTTTGCGTTGAGCATAGACATGATTGGATTATGTCTATCGCGACACGGTTATTCATTTAAGGAGAATAATGGTTACTCTGTTTATTTGAATAATACCATCCCGATCGTAGTGATACACATTTTCATGCCAAAGGTATAAGATAGTAATGATAGTACCACAAAAATGTGGCACTGCAATTTGAGTCATATTGGTATAAAACGCATGAAGAAGCTCCATGTTGATGGATCTTTGGACTCACTCATTTTTGAAAAGTTTGAGACATGCGAACCATGTCTATTGGTGTATATGCATGAAGAAACTCCATGCAAATGGACCATTTGGACTCACTTGATTTTGAATCACTTGAGACATGCAAATCATACCACATGGCAAGATGACTGAAAGCCTCGTTTTCAGTAAAATGGAACTAGAAAGCAACTTGTTGGAAGTAATGCATTTTGATGTGTGCAGTCCAATGAGTGCTGAGGCATGTAGTGGATATCGTTATGTTCTTACTTCACAGATGATTTGAGTAGATGTTGAGTATATTTACTTGATGAATCACGAGTCTGAATTATTGAAAGATTCAAGTAATTCAGGGTGAAGTTGAAAGATCGTCGTGACAAGAGGATAGAAGATCTATGATATGATCATAGAGATGAATATCTAAATTACGAGTTTGGCACAGAATTAAGACATTGTGGAAATTGTTTCACAACTAATACAGCCTGGAACACCATTGTGTGATGGTGTGTCCGAACATCATAACTGCACCCTACTGGATATGATGCATACCATGATGTCTCTTATCGAATTACCACGATAGTTTATGGGTTAGGCATTAGAGACAACCACATTTACTTTAAATAGGGCACCACGTAATTCCGATGAGATGACACCGTATGAACTATGGTTTAGAGAAACTTAAGCTGTCATTTCTTAAAAGTTTGGGGCTGCGACGCTTATTTGAAAAAGTTTCAGGCTGATAAGCTCAAACCCAAAGCGGATAAATGCATCTTCATAGGACACCCAAAACAGTTGGGTATACCTCCTGTCTCAGATCCGAAAGCAATAAGGGATTGTTTCTAGAATCGGGTCCTTTCTCGAGGAAAAGTTTCTCTCGAAGGAATTGAGTGGGAGAATGGTGGAGACTTGATGAGGTTATTGAACCGTCACTTCAACTAGTGTATAGCAGGGCACAAAGAGTTGTTCCTGTGGCACCTACACCAATTGAAGTGGAAGCTTATGATATTGTTCATGAGACTTCGGATCAAGTCACTCCCAAACCTCATAGGATGACAAGGATGCGTACTACTTCAGAGTGGTACGTAATCCTGTCTTAGAAGTCATGTTGCTAGATAACAATGAACCTACGAGCTATGGAGAAGCGATGGTGGGCCCGGATTCCAATAAATGGCTCGAGGCCATAAAATCCGAGAGAGGATCCATGTATGAAAACAAAGTGTAGACTTTGGCAGAACGGCTCAATGGTCGTAAGGCTGTTGAGTACAGATGGATTTTAAAAGGAAGACGGACAATGATGGTAAGTATCACCATTAAGAAAGCTCGACTTGTCGTTAAGGTTTTTTTTCCGACAAGTTCAAGGAGTTGACTATGATGAGACTTTCTCACTCATAGCGATGCTAAGAGTCTGTTGGAATTATATTAGCGATTACTACATTATTTATGAAATCTTGCAGATAAGGACTGGAGTAAGCATATCGGAGTTGGAATGTATGCTTTGATGAGATGATCAAAGATTTTGGGTGTATACAAAGTTTATGAGAAACTTGTATTTCCAAAGAAGTGAGTGGGAGCACTATAGAATTTCTGATGAGTATATGTTGTTGACATATTGTTGATCAGAAATGACGTAGAATTTCTGGAAAGCATATAGGGTCATTTGAAAGGTGTTTTTCAATGGAAAACCTGGATTAAGCTACTTGAACATTAAGCATCAAGATCTATAAGGATAGATCAAAAACGCTTAATGGCACTTTCAAATGAGCACATACCTTGACATGATCTTGAAGGTGTTCAAGATGGATCAGCCAAAGAAGGAGTTCTTGCCTGAGTTGTAAGGTATGAAGTTAAGAATTAAAGCTCGACCACGGAAGAAGAAAGAGGAAGGACGAAGGTCGTCCCCTATGCTTTTGTCATAGGCTCTATACGGTATGCCATGCTAAGTACCGCACCTGATGTGTGCCTTGCCACATGTCTGGCAAGAGGGTACAAAGATGATCTAGGAGTAGATCACCAGATAGCGGTCAAAATTATCCTTAGAGGAATAAGGATATGTTTCTCGGTTATGGAGGTGATAAAGAGTTCGACGTAAAGAGTTACATCGATGCAAGCTTAACACCTATCCGGATAGCTCTAAGTAGAGATACCGGATTCGTATAGTAGAACCGTTATTTGAAATGGCTCCAAATATAGCGTAGTAGCTGCATCCGCAAGATGACATACATACGAATCTGAATGTTGCAGACCCGTAGACTACAACCTCTCTCACAAGCATAACAAGATCAAACCCAGAACTCTTTGGGTGTTAGTCACATGTGGATGTGAACTTGAGTGTTAATCTCATATCGATGTGAACTGGATTATTGACTCTAGTGAAAGTGGGAGACTGTTGGAAATATGCCCTAGAGGCAATAATAAATTGGTTATTATTATATTTCCTTGTTCATGATAATCGTTTATTATCCATGCTATAATTGTATTGATAGGAAACTCAGATACATGTGTGGATACATAGACAACACCATGTCCCTAGTAAGCCTCTAGTTGACTAGCTCGTTGATCAATAGATGGTTACGGTTTCCTGACCATGGACATTGGATGTCGTTGATAACACGATCACATCATTAGGAGAATGATGTGATGGACAAGACCCAATCCTAAGCCTAGCACAAAGATCGTGTAGTTCGTATGCTAAAGCTTTTCTAATGTCAAGTATCATTTCCTTAGACCATGAGATTGTGCAACTCCCGGATACCGTAGGAATACTTTGGGTGTGCCAAACGTCACAACATAACTGGGTGGCTATAAAGGTACACTACAGGAATCTCCGAAAGTGTCTGTTGGGTTGGCACGAATCGAGACTGGGATTTGTCACTCCGTGTAAACGGAGAGGTATCTCTGGGCCCACTCGGTAGGACATCATCATAATGTGCACAAAGTGACCAAGGAGTTGATCATGGGATGATGTGTTACGGAACGAGTAAAGAGACTTGCCAGTAACGAGATTGAACAAGGTATCGGGATACCGACGATCGAATCTCGGGCAAGTACAATACCGCTAGACAAAGGGAATTGAATACGGGATTGATCGAATCCTCGACATCATGGTTCATCCGATGAGATCATCGTGGAACATGTGGTAACCAACATGGTTATCCAGATCCTGCTGTTGGTTATTGACCGGAGAACGTCTCGGTCATGTCTGCATGGTTCCCGAACCCGTAGGGTCTACACACTTAAGGTTCGATGACGCTAGGGTTATAAAGGAAGTTTGTATGTGGTTACCGAATGTTGTTCGGAGTCCCAGATGAGATCCCGGACGTCACGAGGAGTTCCGGAATGGTCCGGAGGTAAAGATTTATATACGGGAAGTCCTGTTTTGGTCACCGGAAAAGTTTCGGGTTTTATCGGTAACGTACCGGCACCACCGGGAGGGTCCCGGGGGTCCACCAAGTGGGGCCACCAGCCCCGGAGGCTTGCATGGGCCAAGAGTGGGAAGGGACCAGCCCCTGAGTGGGCTGGTGCGCCTCCCACAAGGCCCAAGGCGCAGCTAGGAGGAGAAGGGGGAAACCCTAGGCGTAGATGGGCCTAAGGCACACCCTAGGGCACGCCCCCTTCTCCCCCTCTTGGCCGCCCCCCCTCCATCCCATCTAGGGCTGCCGCCCCCCTAGGGGTGGGAACCCTAGAGGGGGCGCACCCTCTCCCCTTCTCCTATAAATAGTGGGGGTTTTGGGCTGCCCAAGACAGACGATTTGATCTCTCCCTGGCGCAGCCCTACCTCTCTCCTCCTCGTCTCTTGCGGTGCTTGGCGAAGCCCTGCTGGAGTACCACGCTCCTCCACCACCACCACGCCGTTGTGCTGCTGCTGGATGGAGTCTTCCTCAACCTCTCCCTCTCTCCTTGCTGGATCAAGGCATGGGAGACGTCACCGGGCTGTACGTGTGTTGAACAGGGAGGTGCCGTCCGTTCGGCACTAGGATCTCCGGTGATTTGGATCACGACGAGTACGACTCCTTCAACCCCGTTCTCTTGAACGCTTCCGCATAGCGATCTACAAGGGTATGTAGATGCACTCTCCTTCCCCTCGTTGCTGGTTTCTCCATAGATAGATCTTGGTGACACGTAGGAAAATTTTGAATTTCTGCTACGTTCCCCAACAGGTGCTTCGGTGTTCGACTACGGCTACGCTTCCGAAGATTCCTTTCGTCTGCAAAGCAACTAGGCAAGCGAAGCCCCCTTGAACATTTCGATATCACCCATTCCATTCTCTCTCATGCTTGCATTAGATTTTGCTACTGTACTTGACTACTCCTATTCTGATGCATAGCCTGCTTTTGTAACCTGCTCTTGTACCTTACCTACTTATCCTAAACTGCTTAGTATAGGTTGGTTGGTGATCCATCAGTGGCCCCTCACCTTGTCCTTGTTGCCCCCGCTAGATTACCAGGTGACTCGATCAACGTGATCGACGTCCAGAGCCCGACATATCACATCACACCCCCTGAGTTGTATGACTCTACAGAGTTACTATCGTGTGCCGAGGGTGATACCTCGTATGGCAATATGATGTTAACTCTATAGTGTAGCTAATTGTTCATGGTCTTCAAGGGTGGTTCCTCCTTCACCACCCCCGATAATGACTCTGTCGTGCAACCCCTCAAGTGTGAACCACCGAGGGTGATTCCTCCTTAGTTCACCTTGACGATTACATCAGGTGGATTCCACAAGGGTGATTCCTCGGATTCCCTTTGGTGTTTTGGACACATGATTACTTTGACCTTACCACAGAACCATGTTGAAGTCGGGTCGGCCCTGAGGGGTACCCGTGAGTTGATGCGCAGATGGGTTGATCTGGAGGGTACCCGCGAGATCTCTATGTGACACGGCCAGGCATTCCGGGCCCTTGCCGTAAGTCCACAAGACAGGGCGACGGGGTCACATGATCGTGAGTCTCTGCTCGTTACCGCGCGCTCCCAAGACACTAATGGATTTGGGTATTTGATCTGAGTTGGTCATTGGCCATATACGCACTAACCGCCACGTGGGACAAGATATGGGCAACCGGCGTCGTAGTATCAGCCAAAGCTTTCCAGACGTTAGCAATTGAGCAGCACACGCCTAGGTGGTCCGCGTAAAGCACTTGCCTTTGTAATGGAGGTTACCAGGACTGATCCCGGCCGCCCTCGCAACATGCAGGAGTGCAATGGGCGATGGGCCCAAGCCCCCTGCGCACTTAAGATTTGGACTAGCATGCTGGCCTCTCTGTTGAGCCTAGGTATGGCTGTGATGTGTTGATCTTTCGAGGCCGGGCATGACTTAGGAAAGTGTGTCCGTCCAGAGTGATCGAGCGTGTTGGGTAATGTGGTGCACCCCTGCAGGGAAGTTTATCTATTCGAATAGCGGTGTCCACGGTAACAAGACGACTTGGAGTTGTATCCTGACCTATACATCTAGAACTGGACACTAAGATACGAAATGGATATGATGGCTCCGGGATTGCTTTCTCACAGGGAGTCGAGAAAGGATCTCCGGGCGTTAATGCTATATCATACTTGTTAAATATAATATGCTACTCTTACCTCTTCTGATGTTGCAAGATGCTTGAAGATGCTAGTCTTCGATAGGCTAGACTTTCCCTCCTTTTCTGGCATTCTGTAGTTCAGTCCACAAATACAGCCCATTCCTTTGATACTGATGCATACTTAATTTACATCTGATGTATGTTTTACGAGTACTTTGGATGAGTACTCATGGTTGCTTTGCTACCTATTTTTCCCATACCCGATTGCTGCAATCAGATGACGGATCCCAGAAACCAGATGCCACCGCAGACGACTACTACTACCCCGAGGGTGCCTACTACTACGTGGAGACGCCGACGGCCAAGAGTAGTTAGGAGGCTCCCAGACAGGAGGCCTTGCCTTTTCGATAGTTGTTGCTTTTGTGCTAACCTTCTTAAGGCAAACTTGTTTAACTTATATCTGTACTTAGATACTATTGCTTCCGCTGACTCGTTTGTACTCGAGATTATGTATTCGAGCCCTCGAGACCCCCTGGCTTGTTTTATAAAGCTTGTATTATTTTAGTTCGTGTCTAGATCAGTTGTGTTGTGATATCTTTCCGCGAGTCCCTGATCTTTGACTGTACATATTTACGTGTATGGTTAGTGTATGATTGAATCTAGTGCGTCACACACGGTCAAATAGAAAACCCCAACCCTTGATCTCCCTCGTTCCATGTTCGTTCTCTTCTCTCCCATGAGTGGAAGCGGCTGCCGTTTGAAGGAGCAAGGCGTCCTATATTTTCCAATACTAGAAATTTCCTGTGACACTTTAGGCCTCCTTTGGTTTGTAGGAATATCATAGGATTTCTAGACCTTTGTTTTGCAAAGAAAAATTTCCTTTGAAGCCCTTTGGTTTGTAGGACTGAATTCCTATTCCTATCTAGGATAGGAATCAATCCTTCACACTTTGAAGGGGAAAAAAACATTAGCTAAGACTCAATGAAAAAATCCCTATCCTATGCATCAAATGGCATTTCTTTATCTATAGGAATTGAGATGCATGTCATCTCACTTTCTATGATTTTCCTATTCTTGTAACATTCCTATCCTATGAACCAAAGGAGGCCTAGCAATTTTAACACTCTCCGTCCTATGTCTACATGTGCCTAGAAGAAATATATAAGCATTTGCAGGAAAATTATTTCAAACAAGAAAAAAATCCTAGAACATTCCGTCAAAAAATATATCCTAAAACACTCTGTTTGGGTCTTCCTGATGTCCCCGCTGGGCCGGGGCTCGGGGAATCGGCGTTAAATATATATTTTTGAGTCTGGGAATCAGCGTTAATAATCACACCTTTTGGACTGAGTCATATAAGTGAGTGGGTTGGGCCCAAAATCTGGCCGGCCCGATTTTCAGACCGGTACAGCCAAATTTTTGGGACTCACCTTATTTCGGAATTTTCGGAATTTTGAACCTCGGTAAAGCACTGGTAAACCACTTCAATCAACTAATTAACTGCCAAAGTAAAAAAGCTCCGAAATAAAGAATGAAGATACCACCTACGAAGTTTGCCAAAGAGAGGAGGAGAGAACGTGGCAAAGCTTGTGAATGCCACATGCATCTGTTAAAGATCACGTAGTGGTACCTACAAGCATGCGTTCCCTTTGTTCCTTTCCTTGTGCTACACATAACTGCTGCGTTCATAGGGAGCGCACACACATACGGCTTATAGGATTCACTGAGGGTTTTAAGCTGATGGCACGGTACTTTGTCGCCGGGCCCGCTGCCAGAGGGGGGTGGGGGGATACAAAGTCTTCCTAATCAAGCTAGGCTGGTTTGCTGCACGACAAAGAAAGGGGGAGATTAAACATCAAATCAGTTAAAAATCTTTTGCTCCGGCAAGATTTTGATGTCGCCCAAGATAGAGCTAGTGATAAAACATAAACATAAAACAGTGAGCTATTACTGCATCTGCATTATGTTGTAGTTAATCGCTTATGTTGACCATGGCATGCTATTGATTTTCGTTTTCTACTACTAGCTAGTTCCAAAGTTAAGTCGACCAGGTAAAGTATGGTTCCTTTTGCGGGGAAATACCCTTTGGTTCTTGGGTGTACATACACCTGCAAGAAAAAAATAAAAAATATCAAAAAAGTTTACGAGTTTTTGTAGAATAAACTTCACTTTTTTTGCACTAGTATATATATTTTCATGAATAAAAAATCAGCGTTTATTCAAAAGTAAAAATTATTTGCTATTATATGTCACTACTCATATTATTTTGGCCATTTTTTTTTGTTTTTTTACGGTTTTTCTTTTCTTTTTGTGACTTTTTTTCAAGTACAATGAGAGGTCATGTTTATTTCAAAAATATTATCAGAATTTTTGAAGTTTTTATTTAATTACTATTTTTTCATATAGAGTGTATATGCACCTATAGACTAAACGTCTCTGACCTTCTCTTCTATGAGATCAATAGTAGTTTATTTCAATAAGATAAAGTTACAATCCAATGGCAAGAGTTCCTCAATACATGGGGTCCTCTATCGAGCCACACAGTTATAGCTCGCTCAGAGCGACTGTACCTTGTCAGACAATCTGTCACGCTATTTTGAGATCTGTATTTTCTAGGGAATAAACACTCTATCGATCATGAGAGACTTAATCTCGGCTACTAAATGACCATAAACTGAACGATCTAAACTAGAACTGGAAAGACAGGAAATAGCAAACGATGAACCAGATTGAACCATGATCCGGTAGCTCCGTGTGCTGATGAGCAAGCGCCATACAAATCATCAACGCATGAATCTCAGTCTTCAGTGTGTCACTGCAGTTGAATAAATAGCGATACGCTGAGAAGATGACAGATCCGTCGTGTCTTCGAAGAATCATTCCCACCACCACCGTACCATTTTTCTCCAAGAACGCTCCATCAACAGACAGAGCAGCCATATCACGAGGCGGTGCAGGCCACGGATGAACCTGTGGCGTAGTAGCTGGCTCTAGTCTTTCCCATGTTTCTCCGTCTTTTGCGGCCATCTGAGTGTTTTTTAGTTACCATCTGAGTGTTCAGTGATAGCAGTACATACACCAATGGTTTCTGGCTACACGCCATTAGGTAGCTCAATTAGCTGCAGCTAAACCAAAACGACAGCATTACAAAATACAAGCATATCAAATGTATGGCATAAAGCAGGAAAGAAAGACCATCTTATGATATGATCTCATCTCGATCCCCATCCATTTGTACCTGCATGCATGGTCATGGCTATGAGCCCCTCGTCCGCGCCGCCGGGCCGCCCCCGCTCGCCCCCCTTTCCCCTCGCCATCGCCGGAGGAGGCCGCCGGGCTAAGCCCGGGCGGCGGACGGCGGCGGCGGGGTCTTCCTCTTCCTCTTCTTTCGTCTGGCGGCGGAAGGAGTTGGAGGCGGATCTGGCGCTCCCCTCGACGGCGGCTTCCCCTGGCGGAGCCCGACCAGGCGGCGTGGCGCGCGGCTGCTGCGGCGGCGTTGGTGTCGCGGTGCCTTGCGGAGGGATCGTTGCCCAGCGACTGTGGCGTCCTCCCTCCCCATCCTTCGATGTGGCCCTGGCCCATCTGGCGGCGGAGGTTCTTGGCGATGCGCGAGGCTGCAGCTTCCCGGCGGCTCTCTGCCTGCCGGCCCTTTTGCAGCGAGGCCCTCTGCAAGCTCATCGATCTGGTCAGGCCCTCCCTTGCCTCTGGATCTAGTGTTGTGAGCTCCGGGCCGATGGGCCTGGTCTAGCTCCTCTGGTGGTGATGTCGTCGGCGGTGGTGGACTGGTTGCTGGGGCGGCGGCCCCGGGTTTGGTGGTGGCGGCTTCGGCCCGGGGGCGGAGCGCATCTGGGCACGGCGGATCGAGGGGTCCCGTGCCTAGATTGAAGTCGGCCTCGACATGTTCTGCGGTGGTTGGTGGGCTGCAGCTGGTGGTCTGTCGTGTGGGATGCAGGTGGTCAAGGCATCTCTGGGAGAAATCCTCTTCTCCGGAATCGACGACGGCGGCACCCGTGGGTGTCGCAATCTTTCCTGAAACTGTCGTTGTGGAGGTGTGGTCACCCCTCTCCCCGCGGCCTTGGCTCCGGAGGGAAACCTCTGATCATCTGGATGGAGGCGTGCTAGCGCCTTTCTCCTCGGGGGCATCCTCTTGAAGCGGACTGCAACTAGGAGACCGATGGTTATTGGTGGCTGGTTCGTCGAGGCCAGGGGCGACAATGTCTGTTGGGCAATGATGATGGCGCCAAGATGAGTTGGGGTCGCGGCACGGGCTTTGGTAGTCGGTCTATCCGGCGTGTCCAATGTGCTCTTCCGTGGTTGCTTGGTTGTTGTGGAGTCGAAGCTGCGGTGGATTGTGTCCAAGTGGTGACGATGACCTCAGCGGTCGTTCGCGGAGGACTCGGTCGGGGCAAGCCCTGCATATTTCCCTCCCAAAGATTGTCGTCAAAGTCGAAGTTGTCGTTCGTTGGCGCGGGTGGCCATCTGTTGGCATGTGGCCAGGTTGGCCGGTGGTATCCATTTTCTGGGTTGAGTTGTATCGGTTTTAGCCTGGTTTTCCGCAAATTAACCTGGCAATTCTTACTCTCTCTTAATCAATGAAATTGCAAGTCTTTTGCCTCGTTTTAAAATAAATAAATAACCGCCCCCCTTGTCGGCCACCGCCCACTTGTATTTCAGGTCAAACTTTAACCATCTATGTGATTAACAAATATTATATGCTACAAAGGGTATACTATTGGATTTGTGTTCGAAGGAGGTTTTCCACGGTATGATTTTTTATCATATAGTTCATACTTTATTAGCTAAATTTACGGTCAAAATTTGATCCAAAATACTAGCGGGCCCAATATACCTTGATGGAGCGCGTGAGAACTGATACGCAAAACATTACCCTAATTGCTAGGAGAAAAATCCAATGCACATAACACAGACCACAAAAGCAAAGAAACAATCACATCTTAATACCTCAAAAGATTGAACCACTTCCGACAATGAGTGGACTTTTTTGCTATGCTAGTTTATTTTTTTTCTTTCTCTCACAAGTGCAGTTGTTCTTTGTGTCTTTGGTGCAAAATATAAGTACTAAATCTTGCACGGCTCGTCATGCGGTCCTATGTAGTGCACCTCTTTATGCCAGTGGCCTAATTAGTTAGGCTGGTCATAGTGGGGAGTAACTTAGACTAGTGTCATATACATGACACTAGTCTAAGTTACTACTTTCATAATGCAAAGTAACATAATAGTAGTGTCATGGATGGCTTCATTTATTAACTTGTAGACTCATCTTATATTAGGAAGCGCTATGTTACAGTAACATATTATGTTACTATCTCACATTAAATACTTGCCACATAAGCAAAAATTTCTTAGAGTACGCTATGTTACTAGCTAAGTTACTCCCACTATGACTAACCTTAGTGCCTTTTCTAGGCATAGCATAGGATAGGGAGCAACATGGTACCAATTAGTGGCAGTCAACAGCAAATAAATCTCTTTCTACAGAAAGAATGAATTGGTTGCCTAGTGAAAGCGAACCAGCCATGAATGCACAGTCCATTCGCAACGTATTGATCACAATTCATACTCCCATGTGTAGTATGAGCTGCCTCTAATTTGTTTTCAGTAACATCCGTATCTTGGAGCACATAAGGCAATCTAACGATCCGAATTCAATTTCTAAAATTGACAGGTGATGCACAGGGGGTTTCTTTCATTTATTGAGAATTAAACTTGGTGTGTGGTGGAACCACTCATGAAGAAATATCTTGATACTCAGTTAAAATATTCTAAGGATCATGTTTATCTTGGTACACGTACTAAAATGGTGGTATGCATTCCTAATTGGTGCACAAGCAGGGAAGTGAAAATCTCTCCCATTTTAAATTGGTCGCAATGCCCAGAACTTGTCGTAGCGGCCTCCTCTCGCCCCCCCCCCTCGCGGGCGACACGGGAGGTCGCAGCAGCCACCGCCGCCTACTCCTCCTCCAGCGCTCACCTCCCCCTCCACCGCTGCCGGTGGTCGGCGCCGGGCAAAGCCCGTGCGTGCGATGGCGGTGGCGGAGGGCCTCTCCTCTCTCCCCTGGATCCGCGGATGGCGCGGGTGCCCAGATCCACGGGGTGCGGCCCTCCTGACGACGCGCTGATTCCCGGCAGCGGCGGGCTTGCGGCGGTGCACGGGCACTTGTTGGGGAACGCAGTATTTCAAAAAAAATTCCTACGATCACGCAAATCTATCTACGAGATGCATAGCAACGAGAGGGGAGAGTGTGTCTACGTACCCTCGTAGACCGAAAGAGGAAGGAGGGGGGGGTGCCGCCCCCACCCCTTGTCCAATTCGGACCGGGGGGTATGCCACCTCCAGTCTGGCCCTCTCTCCTCTAAGGCCCATGGTGGCCCATTAACTTCCCAGGGTTGGTCCCGGTACCCTCTGACACTCCGGTTTTATCTGAAACTACCCGGAACACTTCCGGTGTCTGAATAACATGGTCCAATATATCAATCTTTATGTCTTGACCATTTCGAGACTCCTCGTCATGTCCGTGATCTCATCCGTGACTCCGAACAACCTTCGGTACATCAAATCACATAACTCATAATACAAATCGTCATCAAACATTAAGCGTGTGGACCCTACAGGTTCGAGAACTATGTAGACATGACCGAGACACATCTCCGGTCAATAACCAATAGCGGAACCTGGATGCTCATATTGGTTCCTACATATTCTACGAAGATCTTTATCGGTCAAACCGCATAACAACATACGTTGTTTCCTTTGCCATCGGTATGTTACTTGCCCGAGATTCGATCGCCGGTATCATCATACCTAGTTCAATCTCATTACCGGCAAGTCTCTTTACTTGTTCCGTAGTGCATCATCCCGCAACTAACTCATTAGTTACATTGCTTGCAAGGCTTATAGTGATGTGCATTACCGAGAGGGCCTAGAGATACCTCTCCGATAATCGGAGTGACAAATCCTAATCTCGATCTATGCCAACTCTACAAACACCATCGGAGACACCTGTAGATCATCTTTATAATCACCCAGTTACATTGTGACGTTTGATAGCACACTAAGTGTTCCTCCGGTATTCGGTAGTTGCATAATCTCATAGTCATAGGAACATGTATAAGTTATGGAGAAAGCAATAGCAATAAACTAAACGATCATAGTGCTAAGCTAACAAATGGGTCTTGTCCATCACATCATTCTCTAATGACGTGATCCCGTTTATCAAATGACAACACATGTCTATGGCTAGGAAACTTAACCATCTTTGATTAATGAGCTAGTCTAGTAGAGACATACTAGGGACATTGTGTTTGTCTATGTATTCACACATGTACTAAGTTTTCGGTTAATACAATTCTAGCATGAATAATAAACATTTATCATGATATAAGGAAATATAAATAACAACTTTATTATTGCCTCTAGGGCATATTTCCTTCAGTCTCCCACTTGCACTAGAGTCAATAATCTAGATTACACAGTAATGATTCTAACACCCATGGAGTCTTGGTGATGATCATGTTTTGCTCGTGAGAGAGGCTTAGTCAACGGGTCTACAACATTCAGATCCATATGTATCTTGCAAATCTCTATGTCTCCCTCGTTGACTTAATCACGGATGGAATTGAAGCGTCTCTTGATGTGCTTGGTTCTCTTGTGAAATCTGGATTCCTTTGCCAAGGCAATTGCACCAGTATTGTCACAAAAGATTTTCATTGGACCCGATGCACTAGGTATGACACCTAGATCGGATATGAACTCCTTCATCCAGACTCCTTCATTTGCTGCTTCCGAAGCAGCTATGTATTCTGCTTCACACGTAGATCCCGCCATGACGCTCTGCTTAGAACTGCACCAACTGACAGCTCCACCATTTAATAAAAATAAGTATCCGGTTTGTGACTTAGAGTCATCCGGATCATGTCAAAGCTTGCATCGACATAACCATTTACGACGAGCTCTTTGTCACCTCCATAAATGAGAAACATATCCTTAGTCCTTTTCAGGCATTTCAGGATGTTCTTGACCGCTGTCCAGTGATCTACTCCAGGATTACTTTGGTACCTCCCTGCTAAACTAATAGCAAGGCACACATCAGGTCTGGTACACAACATTGCATACATTATAGAACCTATGACTGAGGCATAGGGAATGACTTTCATTTTCTCTTTATCTTCAGCAGTGGTCGGGCATTGAGTCTGACTCAACTTCACACCTTGTAACACAGGCAAGAACCCTTTCTTTGCTTGATCCATTTTGAACTTCTTCAAAACTTTATCAAGGCATGTGCTTTGTGAAAGTCCAATTAAGGATCTTGATCTATCTCTATAGATCTTGATGCCCAATATATAAGCTGCTTCACCGAGGTCTTTCATTGAAAAATTCTTATTCAAGTATCCTTTTATGCTATTCAAAAATTCAGTATCATTTCCGATCAACAATATGTCATCCACATATAATATCAAAAATGCTACAGAGCTCCCACTCACTTTCCTGTAAATACATGCTTCTCCAAAAGTCTATATAAAACCATATGCTTTGATCACACTATCAAAGCGTATATTCTAACTCCGAGATGCTTGCACCAGTCCATAAATGGATAGCTGAAGCTTACACACTTTGTTAGCACCTTCTGGATCAGCAAAACCTTCTGGTTGTATCATATACAACTCTTCTTTAAGATATCTATTAAGGAATGCAGTTTTGACATCCATTTGCCAAATTTCATAATCATAAAATGCGGCAACTGCTAACATGATTCAGACGGACTTAAGCATCGCTACGGGTGAGAAGGTCTCATCGTAGTCAACTCCTTGAACTTGTCGAAAACCTTTCGCAACAAGTCAAGCTTTGTAGACAGTAACATTACCGTCAGCGTCAGTCTTCTTCTTGAAGATCCATTTATTCTCTATGGCCTACTAATCATCGGGCAAGTCAACCAAAGTCCACACTTTGTTCTCATACATGGATCCCATCTCAATTTCATGGCCTCAAGCCATTTTGTGGAATCTGGGCTCATCATCGCTTGCTCATAGTTCGTAGGTTCGTCATGGTCAAGTAACATGACCTCCAGAACAGGATTACCGTACCGCTCTGGTGCGGATCTTACTTTGGTTGACCTACGAGGTTTGGTAGTAACTTGATCAGAAGTTTCATGATCATCATCATTAGCTTCCTCAGTAATTGGTGTAGGAATCACTAGAACTGATTTATGTGATGAACTACTTTCCAATAAGGGAGAAGGTACAGTTACATCATCAAGTTCTACTTTCCTCCCACTCACTTCTTTCGAGAGAAACTCCTTCTCTGGAAAGGATCCATTCTTAGCAACAAATATCTTGCCTTTGGATCTGTGATAGAAGGTGTACCCAACAGTCTCTTTTGGGTATCCTATGAAGACACATTTCTCCGATTTGGGTTCGAGCTTATCAGGTTGAAGCTTTTTCACATAAGCATCGTAGCCCCAAAATTTAAGAAACGACAACTTGGGTTTCTTGCCAAACCATAGTTCATATGGTGTCGTCTCAACGGATTTTGATGGTGCCCTATTTAACGTGAATGCAGCCGTCTCTAAAGCATAACCCCAAAACAATAGCGGTAAATCAGTAAGAGACATCATATATCGCACCATATCTAATAAAGTGCGGTTACGATGTTCGGACACACCATTACCCTATGGTGTTCCAGGTGGCGTGAGTTGTGAAACTATTCCGCATTGTTTCAAATGAAGACTGATAACCCACAAGTATAGGGGATCGCAACAGTTTTTGAGGGTAAAGTATTCAACCCAAATTTATTGATTCGACACAAGGGGAGCCAAAGAATACTCTCAAGTATTAGCAGCTGAGTTGTCAATTCAACCACACCTGGAAACTTAATATCTTCAGCATAGTGTTTAGTAGCAAAGTAATATGATAGCAGTGGTAATGGTAGCAAAAGGTAACAGTAGTAAAAGCAATGTTTTTGGTATTTTGTAGTGATGATAGCAATAGCAACAGGAAAGTAAATAAGCGAAGAACAATATATGGAAAGCTCGTAGGCAATGGATCAGTGATGGAGAATTATGCCGGATGCGGTTCATCATGTAACAGTCATAACCTAGGGTGACACAGAACTAGCTCCAGTTCATTGATATAATGTAGGCATGTATTCCGAATATAGTCATACGTGCTTATGGAAAAGAACTTGCATGGCATCTTTTGCCCTACCCTCCCGTGGCAGCGGGGTCCTTACGGAAACTAAGGGATATTAAGGCCTCCTTTTAATAGAGAACCGAAACAAAGCATTAACACATAGTGAATACATGAACTCCTCAAACTACGGTCATCACCGGTAAGTATCTCGATTATTGTCACTTCGGGATTAACGGCTCATAACACATAATAGGTGACTATGGACTTGCAAGATAGGATCAAGAACACTCATATATTGATGAAAACATAATAGGTTCAGATCTGAAATCATGGCACTCGGGCCCTAGTGACAAGCATTAAGCATAGCAAAGTCATAGCAACATCAATCTCAGAACATAGTGGACACTAGGGATCAAACCCTAACAAAACTAACTCGATTACATGATAGATCCCATCCAACCCATCACCGTCCAGCAAGCCTACGATGGAATTACTCAGCACGGCGGTGAGCATCATGAAATTGGTGATGGAGGCCAAAACAAGGCCAAAAGTGTTTGGAAAAGTAGATACATTGGAGACGTATCAAAGACCAAACTCATAACTCAAATATTCACCTCCATGATCAGATCATAGAAACTTAATTTTCTTGTTACGATGATTTTCCACTTCACTCTGAAATTCTTTGAACTTTTCAAATGTTTCAGACTTATGTTTCATCAAGTAGACATACCCATATCTACGCAAATCATCGGTGAAGGTCTAAAATAACGATACCCGCCACGAGCATCAACACTCATTGGATCGCATACATCAGTACGTATTATTTCCAATAAGTCTGTTGCTCGTTCCATTGTTCCGGAGAACGGAGTCTTAGTCATCTTGCCCATGAGGCATGGTTCGCAAGCATCAAGTGATTCATAGTCAAGTGATTGCAAAAGCCCATCAACATGGAGTTTGTTCATGCGCTTTACACCAATATGACCTAAACGGCAGTGCCACAAATAAGTTGCACTATCATTATTAAACTTATGTCTTTTGGCTTCAATATTATGAATATGTGTATCACTACTATCGAGATTCAATAAAAATAGACCACTCATCAAGGGTGCATGACCATAAAAGATATTACTCATATAAATAGAACAACCATTATTCTCCGATTTAAATGAATAACCGTCTCGCATCAAATAAGATCCAGATATAATGTTCATCCTTAATGCTGGCACCAAATAACAATTATTCAGGTCTAAGACTAATCTCGAAGGTAGATGTAGAGGTAGCGTGCCGACCGCGATCACATCGAGTTTGGAACCATTTCCCACGCGCATTGTCACCTCGTCCTTAGCCAATCTAAACTTAATCCGTAGCCCCTGTTTCGAGTTGCAAATATTAGCAATAGAACCAGTGTCAAATACCCAAGCGCTACTGCAAGCATTAGTAAGGTACACATCAATAACATGTATATCAAATATACCTTTCACTTTGTGATCCTTCTTATTCGCCAAATACTTGCGGCAGTTCCGCTTCCAGTGACCAGTCCCTTTGCAGTAGAAGCACTCAGTCTCAGGCTTAGGTCCAGACTTGGGCTTCTTCACTTGAGCAGCAACTTGCTTGTCGTTCTTCTTGAAGTTCCCCTTCTTCCCTTTGCCCTTCTTCTTGAAACTAGTGGTCTTGTTGACCATCAACACTTGATGCTCCTTCTTGATTTCTACCTCCTCAACTTTTAGCATGGCGAAGAGCTCGAGAATTGTCTTATCCATCCCTTGCATATTATAGTTCATCACAAAGCTTTTGTAGCTTGGTGGCAGTGATTGAAGAACTCTGTCAATGACACTATCATCAGGAATATTAACTCCCAGTTGAGTCAAGTGGTTCTGGTACCCAGACATTTTGAGTATATGTTCACTGACAGAACTATTCTCCTCCATCTTGCAGCTATAGAACTTATTGGAGACTTCATATCTCTCAATTCGGTCATTTGCTTGAAATATTAACTTCAACTCCTGGAACATCTCATATGCTCCATGATGTTCAAAATGTCGTTGAAGTCCCGATTCTAAGCCGTAAAGCATGGCACACTAAACTATCGAGTAGTCATCAGCGTTGCTCTGCCAGACGTTCATAACATCTGGTGTTGCTCCTGCATGCAACGGGCTTTGCACCTAGCGGTGCTTCCAGGACGTAATTCTTTTGTGCAGCAATGAGGATAATCCTCAAGTTACGGACCCAGTCCGTGTAGTTGCTACCATCATCTTTCAACTTAGCTTTCTCTAGGAACGCATTAAAATTCAATGGAACAACAACACGGGCCATTTATCTACAATATCATAGACATGCAAAATACTATCAGGTACTAAGTTCATGATAAATTAAAGTTCAATTAATCATATTACTTAAGAACTCCCACTTACATAGACATCCCTCTAGTCATCTAAATGATCACGTGATCCATATCAACTAAACCATGTCCGATCAGCACGTGAGATGGAGTAGTTTTCAATGGTGAACATCACTATGTTGATCATATCTACTATATGATTCACGCTCGACCTTTCGGTCGCAATGTTCCGAGGCCATATCTGCATAGCTCGTCAAGTTTAACCTGAGTATTCTGCTTGTGCAAAACTGGCTTGCACCCGTTGTATGTGAACGTAGAGCTTATCACACCCGATCATTACGTGGTGTCTCGGCACGACAAACTGTAGCAACGGTGCATACTCAGGGAGAACACTTATACCTTGAAATTTAGTGAGAGATCATCTTGTAATGCTACTGTCGTACTAAGAAAAATAAGCTGCATAAAAGATAAACATCACATGCAATCAATATAAGTGATATGATATGGCCATCATCATCTTGTGCCTTTGATCTTCATCTCCAAAGCACCATCATGATCGCCATCGTCACCAACTTGACACCTTGATCTCCCTCGTAGTATCGTTGTCGTCTCACCAATTATTGCTTCCACGACTATCGCTACCGCTTAGTGATAAAGTAAAGCAATTACATGGCGATTGCATTTTGTACAATAAAGCGACAACCATATGGCTCCTGCCAGTTGCCGATAATTGTGTTACAAAACATGATCATCTCATACAACAATTTATATAATCACGTCTTGACCATATCACATCACAACATGCCGTGCAAAAACAAGTTAGACGTCCTCTACTTTGTTGTTGCAAGTTTTACATGGCTGCCACGGGCTTAGCAAGAACTGTTCTTACCTACACATCAAAAACCACAACAATTTTTCATCAAGTGTTCTGTTTTAACCTTCAACAAGGACCGAGAGTAGTCACACTCGATTCAACTAAAGTTGGAGAAACAGACACCCACTAGCCACCTGTGTGCGAAGCACGTCGGTAGAACCAGTCTCATGAACGCGGTCATGTAATGTCGGTCTGGGCAGCTTCATCCAACAATACCGCCAAATAAAAGAATGGCATGCTGGTAAGCAGTATGACTATTATCGCCCACAATTCTTTGTGTTCTACTCGTGCATATAACATCTACGCATAGACCTGGCACGGATGCCACTGTTGGGGAACGCAGTATTTCAAAAAAAAATCCTACGATCATGCAAGATCTATCTAGGAGATGCATAGCAACAAGAGGGGAGAGTGTGTCTACGTACCCTCGTAGACCGAAAGCGGAAGCGTTGAGTAACACAATTGATGTAGTCGAACGTCTTCGCGATCCAACCGATCAAGTACTGAATGCACGACACCTCCGTGATCTACACATGTTCAACTCGGTGACGTCCCTCGAACTCTAGATCCAGCTGAGGCCGAGGGAGAGTTTTGTCAGCATGATGGCGTGTTGATGGTGATGATGAAGTTACCGACATAGGGCTTTGCTTAAGAACTACGACAATATGACCGAGGTGGAAATCTGTGGAGGGGGGCACCGCACATGGGTAAGAAATCAACTTGGGTGTCTATGGGGTGCCCCCTCCCCCGTATATAAAGGAGGGGAGGAGGGGGCCGACCGGCCTCAAGGGGCGCGTCCCAAGGGGGGGATCCTACTCTTACTAGGAGTAGGTTCCCCCCTTTCCTAGTCCAACAAGGAGGGGAAGGAAAGAGGAAGGGGAGAAGGAAGGAGGGGAGCGTCGCCCCCACCCCTTGTCCAATTCGGACTGGGGGCGTGTGCCACCTCCTGGCCGACCCTCTCTCCTCTAAGGCCCATGGTGGCCCATTAACTTCCCGGGGTTGGTTCCGATAACCCTCCGGCACTCCGGTTTTATCCGAAACCACCCAGAACACTTCCGGTGTCTGAATAACATGGTCCAATATATCAATATTTATGTCTCGACCTTTTCGAGACTGATCGTCATGTCCGTGATCTCATCCGGGACTCTGAACAACCTTCGATACATCAAATCACATAACTCATAATACAAATCATCATCGAACGTTAAGCGTGCAGACCCTACGGGTTCGAGAACTATGTAGACATGACCGAGACACATCTCCGGTCAATAAACAATAGCGGAACCTGGATGCTCATATTGGTTCCTACATATTCTATGAAGATCTTTATCGATCAAACCGCATAACAACATACGTTGTTCCCTTTGCCATCGGTATGTTACTTTCCCGAGATTCGATCGTCGGTATCATCATAACTAGTTCAATCTCATTACCGGCAAGTCTCTTTACTCGTTCTGTAGTGCATCATCCCGCAACTAACTCATTAGTTACATTGCTTGCAAGGCTTATAGTGATGTGCATTACCGAGAGGTCTCAGTGATACCTCTCTGTTAATCGGAGTGACAAATCCTAATCTTGATCTATGCCAACTCAAGAAACACCATCGGAGACACCTGTAGAGCATCTTTATAATCACCCAGTTACGTTATGACACTTGATAGGACACTAAGTGTTCCTCCGGTATTCGGGAGTTGCATAATCTCATAGTCATAGGAACATTTATAAGTTATGGAGAAAGCAATAGCAATAAACTAAACGATCATAGTGCTAAGCTAACAGATGGGTCTTGTCCATCACATCATTCTCTAATGATATGGCTAGGAAACTTAACAATCTTTGATTAACGAGCTAGTCTAGTAGAGGCATACTAGGGACACTCTGTTTGTCTATGTATTCACACGTGTACTAAGTTTCCGGTTAATACAATTCTAGCATGAATAATAAACATTTATCATGATATAAGGAAATATAAATAACAACTTTATTATTGCCTCTAGGGCATATTTCCTTCAGTACCTAGATCGATGGGTGTGGGTCCTCCGACAGCGTGGCGTCGGGCCCGGGCGGGGGCAGCTTGGGCGACCGCGTGGGTCGCACGGCGGCGGATCTCGTCGATCCGGTCATCGCGGAGGAACTTGGACTTGGGGTGGCGGCCCCGGTAGGCATGGCGATGGCGCCCTCGGCTGGCAACAATTGCGTTGGTGGGTGGACGATGTCTTGACCGCGTGGGTAGTGAGTTTCCGGTGGATCTCCTCCTCGCTGCAGGCTCTCTCTCGCTGCACTTGGTTGCTCATGATCCCGGTCGTCGGCCTCGACGCGTTTGCGGGGGCTGGTAGAGGTGACATCAAACCAGAGGAAACTCTAGATAACTCGCTCATCCCGACGGTGGCAACGACCAAGGTCATCGTTCTCCTCCGTGTAAGCACCGTCGAGGTATCTGCCCTCCACCCCGATCCCATGCCCGGGTGAAGACCTAAAATCTCCTCAAATTGGGCGGCGGCGACATTGCGTGTGTGGTGCCCTTCTTGGAGGCTCCGCCTAGGTCATTCAGGTGCTCAGTTAGAGGAACTGCAAACGAAGGGGATGGGACTAGTGGCAGCTGGTGGGAGCGGCGTGGCATCTGGCATGTCAACAATGGTGGGTATCGGTGGCATGGAGGAGCAGGGTCTCGATGGTGGGTGCGTGATGATGGACGAGCACACGATGGTGGCATTGTCTGGCATCATGGTGGCATTGACGGCAGCTAGGCCTAGGAAGGTCGATGCATCAGTACAACTCTGAAGGTGGAAGACAGCGGCAACGGCCTTTGAGAGTGCACCGGACCAGTGTGTGCCCCAGATCCGCCAATGTGTCTTGGTTGGAGCCTCCAGTTTTAGATGTTAGGCTATGGTGTGAGGTCTATTTGGTATTCGACTAGGACTACCGGCACCCCTTTATCAAGTGGATAGGAGTAGGGATAGTTGTTGCCAAGATGGTGGTTTCAGGCGTACTGATGTATCACTTTGTAAGGTATGTGTGAATAATTAATAAAGTGGTTATATGCATTGGCCAAATGCAGAAGCCGGGGGTCTTCCTCCTTTTCTAAAAAAATTACATAGGCTAGCCTGTTTAGGTTGTTGTTTCTCCAACCGAAGTTGTTGTTTCTGAGTTGATGCGAGACTTGACCAGGCAAACTGAAAGATTTAAGAGATAGATGAAACATGAAACCACTTTAAGGACTCATTATTTAGAGAAAAGGCGGAGGCCGGTCCCGAGGAAAGGCTCGAGTCTTGCCTGAATTGAATTAACAAAGACATCAACCGACCTGTATTACAAGAGCAACACAATAAAACCAAAATAAAAGCAAAACCAAGCAAATGGGTTGGAATTAAAAGTGCAAACCACTTTAAGGACTCATTCAATTTACGGGATTTTAAAATCAAAGAATAGGAAAGGTAAATATTGGGATGCCCTCTCCACTGCAGTTCTTAGGGATTTTCCATGATGACTGATGTCTACTACACAACTTGTTCTTGTCGACTCGTGTTGGGCCTCCAAGCATAGAGTTTTGTAGGATAGTAGCAAATTTCTCTCAAGTGGATGACCTAAGGTTTATCAATCCATGGGAGGCGCAGGATGAAGATGGTCTCTCTCAAACAACCCTGCAACCAAATAAATAAAAGTCTCTTGTGTCCCCAACACACCAAATACAATGGTAATTTGTATAGGTGCACTCTTTTGGCGAAGAGATGGTGATACAAGTGTAGTATTGATAGTAGATATTGATTTTTGTAATAGTAACAATAAAAAATAACAAGGTAGCAAGTAGCAAAAGTGAGCACAAATGGTATTGCAATGCTTGAAAATGAGGCCTAGGGTTCGTACTTTCGCTAGTGCCATCTCTCAACAATGCTAATATAATTGGATCATATAACCATCCCTCAACGTGCGATGAAGAATCACTCCGAAGTTCCTATCTAGCGGAGAACATCAGAAGAAATTTTTTGTAGGGTACGAAACCACCTTGAAGCTATTCTTTGCGATCAATCTACCCAAGAGTTCGTACTAAAATAACACCAAATAATTTCAGATCCATAGTACTCAATCCAACACAAAGAACCTCAAAGAGTGCCCCAAGATTTCTACTAGATAAACAAAGACAAGAACGTACATTAACCCCTATGCATAGATTACCCCAATGTCACCTCGGGATCCGCGAGTTGAGTGCCAAAACACATATCAAGTGAATCAATATGATACCCCATTGAAACCATGGGTCACTACAAAAAAAAGACACATCCGTGACATTTTGGGCTAAACGATTTTTTTTCTGTCATACATATGACACTTCTATGACGATAATTGTGACAAAACCCGGTATCATCGTAGATGTGGTGGGCTCCTACTTCTATGACAAAAAATCATGACTGAAAATGGGCTTTTCGTCCTGGGCGGGCCGGAGACGCAGCTGCATGACATTCTTTGGGCTGTCCATGACGGAAAAAACCATGGTAGAAGCGAGGGGGAGGAAAATTTCGGGGAGTTCCCGGTTACGGTGGGAGGTCGGGGGCCGAGCGATGCATGTTTCTCTCGTACACGTACGCATGTGTGTGCAAAGCATTGGCTCTAACTGAACCCGAGCGAGGCGTTGGGCTCTAACTGAACCCGAGCGATTGCATTGCAGGTTACGCGTTACTGAACCCGAGCGATCGATCGATGGCTGTTAACTGAACCTGATCGAGCGATTCCTTCGCTACTGCTGCTAACTGAAGCCGATCGATTGGATGAACATTGAGCGTTGCGGGGGGGGGAGGGGGGGTTGGGGGGTTGGATGAACAGTGAGCGGTGGCGTTGCCTCTGGATGAACAGGACCCCGTGGTGTGGTGGAGGGCTGGATGAACAGTAGACGGTGGAGGGGTGCCCGTGGAGGGGTGGTTGAACAGGACCCCATGGTGTGGAGGGCTGGATGAACAATAGATGGTGGAGGGGTGCCCGTGGAGGGGTGGTTGAACAGTAGCTGGTGGAGTAGCGCGCGGTGGAGGCTGGATGAATAGGAGCCCGTTGAGGCTGGAGGAGGTCGACGGTAGCCCGTGGAGGCTGGAGGAGGTCGACGGTGGAGATGAACAGTATCCCGTGGAGTCCCGTTTTGCGGTACGCCACATCCCTCCCGATGAATAGGACCCCTGTTTCGACCGTAGCGCTCCAAAACAAGTCCGTTTCGTCCGTTTTGCAGTACGCCACACCCCTACCGATCAACAGGACCCCCGTTTCGACCGTAGGAGGTCCGTTTCGTCCGTTTTGCGGTACGCCACAACCCTCCCGATCAACATGACCCCCGTTTCGACCGTAGGAGGTCCGCTTCCTCCATTTTGCGGTACGCCAGACCCCTCCCGATCAAGAGGACCCGTTCTGAACGTAGGAGGTCCGTTTCCTCCGTTGTGCGGTACGCTAGGCCTCGTTTCCATCGCCTGTTCCGTCCAAGCCCTCCCGATGAACACGACCACGCATTCCGTTCCGACCCAGCCGGTTGGCTCCCACGCGTTCTGTTGCCTCCCGATGAACACGACGCATTCCGTTGCCTCCCCATGAACATGACGCATTTTGTTGCCTCCCCATGAACACGACGACGACGCTGCTTCTCCGTTCCGACCCAGCCATGTACACGAGCCCTGGCCATACGTATGCGCGAGTAGGCGTTCGAGACCCCACCCGTATGTACGCATACGTGGCCGTATGTTCTTTCTTGCACCCTGGCCGTTGTACGCACGTGTACATGCTATGTGCGCGCCTCTACTACGACACGTACGCGCCTCTACTACGACACGTGCGCGCTTATACATCCACCAGTATATATGTACGTACACGTTTGCGACCAGAATGACAACGCTACATACGCTTCGACCAGGTGGGTCCCGACTGTCAGGCACTTCCTTGCCTGCAAAGATGCAGCTAGTGGGTCCCAGCAGTCACGGGGGCGAATCGTTTTTTTTTGCCTAGACGCACTTCCTTGCGTGCGAAGATGTAGCTGGTGGGTCCTAGAAGTCAGGGGGAAACGTTTTTTTCGCGAAATACAGTGGCCCATCTGGTGGGTCCCAGCTGTTAGGTGGTGGAATCATTATTTTCCACGTAATAAGGAGGCACTTCCTTGCTGTGGCCGTGGACCCAGCTGTCAGCCTCTCCACGTATAGTCCACGTCCGATGGAAGTCGTTCCTTGACCACATTGACCATGCCACGCCGAGAGCACCAGGGCGGTGGACGATGGCGAGGCCTAGGAAGGGGACGACGGGGAGCTGGGGAAGACGCGGCAGTGGAAGCCCACACGGAGAGGAGTACGAGGGTTCACTAGTTCGGCTGTGGTGTGAGGCTGCCGTCGCCGCAGGGCCTGGCCAGCGGTGGGAATAGTAGGGGGCGGTGATGCCTCCGCGGCAGCACAACCGGCCACGGGAGGCAGGAGCATGCAGCACGACCAACGCTGCTTTGAGTGGCTGGAGCAAGAAGACCAGAGGTTGAAGAAGCACTACGGCCGTTGGATGGACATCGTACGGTCACTAGAGCTAGAATCGTTCATATTGACTAAAGTTGACAAAGGCCCCCGTCCCAGTCAACTTAGTAGGCCCACAAGTCAGCCTCCCACCATGGTGGGTCCCAGCTAGTAGGGGGAGTATTCATTTTTTGTGCGTAATAAGGAGGCACTTCCGGTGGGTCCGAGCTGATAGCGGGGGAACGTTTTTTTCGCGAAATACACTGGCCCGTCCGGTGGGTCCCAAGAGTCAGGGGGGAAATGTTTTTTTGCAAAATAAGGTGGCCCGTTCGGTGGGTCCCTGCTGTCAGGTGGAGGAAAAATTATTTTGCGCATAATAAGGAGGCACTTCCTTGCGGGCGCCTGGACCTAGCTGTCAGCCTCTCCACGTACAGTACTCTTCCAATGGAAGTCGGTCGTTGACCACGTTGACCACGCCGCGCCGAGAGCACCAGAACGGTGGTCTGGACGACGGCGAGGCCTAGGAAGGGGACGACGCGGAGCCGGGGAAGACGCAGCAGTGGAAGCCCGCACGGAGAGGAGTACGAGGGTTCACTGGTTCGGCTGCGGTGTGAGGCTGCCGTCGCCGCAGAATAACAGGGGGTGTGGGTGAGTAGAGGGATGGCCTGGCCAGCGGTGGGAGTAGTACGGGGCAGTGAGGCCTCCGCGGCATCACAGCCGGCCATGGGAGGCAGGAGCACGTGACATGACCGGTGCTGCTTTGGGCAGCTGGAGCAAGAAGACTAGAGGTTGAAGAAGCACTACGGCCGTTGGATGGACATCGTACGATCACTGCAGCTAGAATCATTTATATTGACGACAAAGCCCTCGGTACGCGTCAACTTAGTAGGCCCACAGCTCGAATTTTGCAGAGAACATATAACCCGTTTGCGATTTGTAAGAATGTACATCCCATTTTTTAATTCTAATGGAATTTACTACAGCCCATTTACAGTTTGTTAAAAGTACAACCCAACCTCTAGCTAGGACAACGATTAATAATTTCAAACAACCGCTCAAAACAGAATTAAAAAAAAATTCCCACATTTTGATGGGATCCGAAATTTCTAGTCAGGTTAAATATAATTTCAAAATAAAGTTGTATTACGTTAAAATCCAACAAAATATTGCGCGCGCAACAAGTAATGAAATTAAAATTTTCAAATTCCAAAAATAATATATTTTTCAAACTAATTACGTGTTTGGTGCATAGTAACTGTCCAGTTATTATAATTACATGCCATTTATTATTTCTTAAAGTCCATTTTCTTGTTAAGCCTAATGCATACCTCTTAGGAAAGTTTGCAGCCCAGCGAGGCGGAGAATAACAAGTTGACCCGGATATTGTACAACTTTTTGAAGTCACTGAGCTCAATTAATAACTTAAAAAAAGTTAGATTACAGTGGAACCTAATTAAAAGCTGTCACGAGCAAATAAATAATTCAATGGGTCCCACTTGTGCGTGTGCGTGTGTGCGTGTGTGTGAGAGAGAGAGAGATAGAGAGGGACCCATCGTTCGATGCTCGTAAATACATCTTTCAGCCATATGCATTGCTGATGCTCAGTAAAAACTTATATAGTTGACACAATCATATAGAACATCATAGCACACTGAACTTGCATACAAAAATTTCACGCAGGCGGCACAATTAGGATGGAAGCAGTGGATCGCTATGGGAAGAGCTATGTTGAAACCAACGAAGTCATACATAATGGTTCATCGTCTTTATCAATGACGGGGAAATATCTTGAATGTTGTGCAAAGAAAACAGACAGACAACACAATAAGTTCTGCTAGCACATTAAGTTGACGTACAACCCTTTCTTAAAAAAGTTCAGGTACAAAATTAGAACATGTCACAATCAAATGTACTGGAATATCAGTGCTTCACAACCATAGCTCGGATTTAACTAGTATCTGACAAGATTCAGTTGTTACCTCAAACTAGAGCACATCTAGGCAGCCAGCCCTGCCTCTTCTCCCAAAGAAGGAGTGGCCTCCGCCACACGATGGAGTAGGCCCTGTGCCATCCATCGTTCCGAGCAACACGGGGAAAGTCTGACGTTGACTCCTATAATGAACGTCGTCGACAGACCCTGGCACCAGCGGCGGCGGCAGGACTTCGATTGATGGATTGACCACTTCTTTGACATGCATGGACACTCGATATAGGTACATCCCTAACATGGTCCACGGCGGCCTTGGTGGCGACGAATAGTAGAACCCCGATTCCTGCACCGGTATCTCAACACCAATTACCTTCGGTATGGTGGACGACTTCTTCATCCATGCCATAACCGTCAGAGCCCAGCTGTCTGGGGGGAACAAACATACTTACGAGCTCACCTCCAAGGTCGTTGATAAGCTCGTTCATGGACTCGCTGTTCCAAGCACGTCGAGGCATGCCGTGGAAGGTAAGCTTTGCTAAAAACTCAAGCTCAGAGGGCACCGAGCCCCATCCTGGGTGCCACCGATCAAAGCTAACCAGCGCGCCATCGTAGAACAAACGCCGGGAAGATTCGAACACACAACTGCAGTCGAAAGTTGTCCGGAACCTGACGAAGAAATCAGCCGGTGGCGGACAGACTTCGATGAGCAAGTCACTTATTTGGATGCCGTGCCCAATGCCAAGAGCTTTGACAAGGTCATCCAGCGAGACGGGAGGCCGGTCGCCGTTGATGGTTACCATCAGCAGTTTGCCGGCAAACTGGTCGTCAAGCGCCGCCATGCCACTGTTGAGCGACAACACGCAGCGTCCGAAAGCAGGATTAACCAAATTCTCGTGCATGTCCAATCAACACCCTGCCGCGATGCATGCAGTGGTCGTTTTGGTGCATCCAGGACGAAATGCAGATCGTTCCACACTTGAGAAGAGGAAAAATGGAAAGGTAGAACGCGACAGCAGAGGAAGAGAACACTGGCTAACAAGGCTCGGAGGGGATCGAGCAAGAAGTTAGTGCTCCACGCCTAAAGGTTTTGGGAAAACCTGATTTTTATAAGGTGACTTATTCTCACCTAAACGGAGGGAGTATTCCTTAACCAGAGAATGTTGTGTCTCCCACTCACGCGCTCAAAAAAAACTACGACACATTTTTTATCTATTTGCATAGGTCCCACCTATCAAGAAGGATGGGCACGTACACGAACAGGTACGACTCATCAGTCTACCCGCATAGCCTTTTCGTTTAGTCTACCTAGCCGTCTAATCAACTGCCTGCATGCCACTTCTCCCATTTACTTCTCCATCGGGAACCGATTCTCCTCGGCTTCTTCACCTCCCCTTCGTCTTCATTTGCATCCAAACCCCACTGCGTTCACATTGTTTTAACCTCTTTAAATAATCATCCACTACTTCAGTTAGACTAGCCATCTAATCCTAATTCTCCAAACCATAGCCCTTTGTTCCAGCGGTTCCAAATGGCGGAAGAGATCGAGATGCAGGTTTTTAGCGTCCAACATGTCCTCGTCGAAGGCTCGATGTGCATAGTTGCCACCGTCACCGTCCACCCAAGGGTTGTTCGGCAGTGGATCAACAATGTATCCAACTCCCTCGAAGAGGTAGAGACAAGGGTCATCGGTCTCGACGCAGAGTACACGGAGCGTGCCCCTGGGAAGATCCAGCGCGCCGCCGTCCTTCAGTTGTGCCAAGAAGTTGATGTTTTGGTGTATCACATCATACACTCGCCATCCATACCACATGAGCTTCATGATTTCTTGTCTCGGGAGGACGTATATTTCTGTGGGGCAGCCATCGAAGGGGACAAACAGAAGCTGGAGCCGTACAACCTTGATTTGAAAAGCATCACTGATCTACAAACCAGAATCAAAATTCCTGTAGAACATGGTGATAAACAGACACCATCCCTATTCGACATAGCAAATTTTGTGCTCGGTACAAATCTTCAGAAGGGTGACGAGACGGTGGCATTAAGGTCGTCTAGATGGGAGAATTATCCCTTGACGTACGAGCGGATAAAATATGCTGCCCTCGATGCCCGTGTGAGTTTCGAGATAGCTGCAAGGTCCAAAGAGCTTGTTGCGAAGCTGTCTCCCACAGAGAATGAGAAGAAGAAGAAGAAGAAGAAGAAGAAGAAGAAGAAGAAGAAGAAGAAGAAGAAGAAGAAGAAGAAGAAGAAGAAGAAAAGGCTACACCAGCAGGAGGGCATTATGGATGGATGAACTATTTCCTCTATTGTAAAAAAAATTATTCCCTCGCGGTGTATATTGATATAGATGGACTATTTCGATGGTGTGCATGTCTTTGGAACAGAGTAGTAGCGTGGGTCCGCTTGACTATAAGGAACTATTTATCCGCATATATAGCTTTCTCTGCTACTCCTTCCAGTGATCGGTATGCAGTGCATGTGTCCGTAGACATGACAGCTTGTCCATGGAAGTTCAACTACGGTGACCATCACGTTTCATCTCGCGATTCCCATGACGCCTCTCCAACCCACGGCACCACGCCCCCCCGACGTGTGCCTCACCCCTCTCGGCCGCACCGCCCCTCTGCCTTTGTGTGCATGACATGTGGGCCACCTAAAATGCGGCGAGCATCAAGTTTCTACCACAGCCGCCCACGATGCCGCTCGAACCCATGAAACCACATGTCCCCCGACCTGCGGCTCACCCCTCTTGGCCCCACTGCCCCTCTACCTACGGGAGCATTACATGTGGACCAGTCACGTATTGGGTCCACATGTTATTGACTCAAAGGTAGGTGTAGTAAGGCGCTGAAGCTCAGTCCCGACGGCCCTGAGAGGGAAATGTAACTCCTGCGCCAGGGCTTGTGGTGCTCCCGCAGCATGAACTTGTGCCAAACTCGATATTTGTTTCTTTACTATACATGCACGCAACGATTTAATGGACATTGTAATCTCAACATGTGATGGGGAGCTCTAAATTTGAATTTGAAACTTATAAAATGAAAAGATTCAAAACAAATAAACTGGGAGAGGGGGAGTATATCGTAGGATGTGTCCCATACAAAATAAGTCCCCTGGTTTGTCACCGCGAAGATGCGGTTAGAAAGGAGCACAGCGTCTTCCTACTCGTACGGCAACAAATCGGCCGCAGACAGCATGGTCCACCTTTGACCGCCATGTGCAAGGTTCATGCTATCTTATTCAATCTCACCGTGGTTCCATCGTACCAATTCATGCGGTGGCTCGTTGCATGGCTGATCCCAATGTTGGAAAAAGGTTCTACGGGAACGGTGTCACCGTTGTAAATGTTGTGCAAATTGATGTTGGTACCCTCCCATACATATGCAAGCCAATCTCCACTCGCACCGAGCCTAACCAGTGAAACAATGGGCAGGGGAGAATTAGGAAATGGACACGGAAGTAGTCTTTAGAATGCATTTACTACGTGATCAAACTCATCTTACCTACTCATCGGAGGAAATCCGAGTGCCCCTTAACGTCGGCATCTCAAGGAGCATCGACTTGCAACTACGGCCACGCCGCGCTGGAGAGATCCCCAAGGAAACATCCTCGTGCGTTCCACGGAACATCAAGATGCATTTGTATGAGTAGTTTATCTTGTGAGAGAAAAGGATGAACGAGGGAAGGCCTCTAGAGATAGAGATGGACACTACTACTACCAATGTGCTGGCCCGTGCATTGCAATGGATCCAAAGTAGTAGAATAATACTTGTTCACATGCTTGAAATATAAACACTCTAGTTTTGATATACATGTGTCAGCAGACATGACAGCTTGTCCATGGAAGTTGAACCACGGCGACCATCACGTTTCTTGTTTCTACCACTGCCACACCCACACGCGATTCCCACGATGCCGCTCCAACCCACAGCACGACGTCCCCCGACATGGACATGGATCCTCTGACGTGGCTATCACTGCCTTGCCCTGCCTTTCCTTTGCTGACAGGTGGGACCCACGCTTATGGGTCCCACATGTCAGTGACAGAATGGTAGGATTGTTTGCGCCAGGGGATCCTCATCCCCCCGACGTGCCCCTCATCCCTCTCAGCCCTACCGCTCCTCTGCCTTTGTGTGCATGACATGCGGGCCAGCTGAACTGCGGCGACCAACAACTTTCTACCATAGACACACCCGATTGGACGCGGTTTGCCTGCTTCGCTGCTGTGCTCCGATCCGTACTCCCGCACCATCAAATTTTCATCCAGCGGCTGTGACACATTTCATCCCGAGTATCAATCCTCAGCTGGAGTACTTATGTACTACAGGTAGTACCCGCCGGTGTGGCCATCTACGCCTCGTAACTCCCCGACGCCCAGCTGTGTAACCCTCGCCACGGGCACGCCACCACCGGCCGGTTGATCTCGAATGAGTGAGTCGCGAACCACGCCACCACCATGAGAATGACATGTGGGCCAGCCGCATTTAAGGTCCGCATGTCATTGACTCATAGGCCGGGCACTAAGCCACTGAAGTTCGGTCCTGTGGGCCCCGAGAGGGAAATGTAACTCCTGCGGCAGGCCTTGTGGTGCTCCCGCAGTACGAGCTCGTGCCAAAACTGGAATTTGTTTCTTACTACTACAAACTAGTACTAGTAAGGTACACGTGCATTACACGCATGAGATTCTAGTGGTTTGTGCATTATGCTTCTACATGTGGAGCTTTCTGGATTCTAACATGTGGCAAAATCTGGTGGAATGTAAGGTTAGGCAAGTTTGACTAACTTAGGCGAGTGTTTGGTTCAAGCCACACCTTAGGCAAGCCACACTAAGGCCCCACATGACATACACACAAAAAATGTGGCAAGATTCCCTTAGGATTGCCAACTTGTGGCTCTCATTTTGAAGAACTAATAACTTTGCCTAAGCTTAGTTGTGGCAAAGTTAGTCATGAATTAAGTTCAACCATGGAGTCTTCTAGATTATACATGTGGCAGAATCTGGTGGATGATATCCAACGGCCAATAGTGCTCGGATTTGCCATCTTTGTACCGTCGGATTGGCTTAATCCAACGACCAACTTTCAAAGTTTTTCTCACACTATATAGGGGGTATAGATATAGATGTGCCGGTCCATTGCAATGGATCCAAAGTATATCTATTTAGTGGAGTGCACTCTAAACACATTATCTATTTATTTTTCTCTAACCTTCCGTAGCCATGCAACCAAGCCACATAAGCTTCATGGGTGCCCCCCACATCATATTATTCATACTACGTTGATTGAAAAAAGATAAATCACCCAAAACAAGATTTTCCCTTTTTTGTTCCTATGATGTTGTGCCGTGCACGTACCTGTTGGGGAACGTAGTAATTTCAAAATTTTCCTACGCACACGCAAGATCATGGTGATGCATAGTAATGAGAGGGGATAGTGTTGTCTACGTACCCTCGTAGACCGGCAACGGAAGCGTTGACACAACGTAGAGGAAGTAGTCGTACGTCTTCCCGATCTGATCGATCCAAGTACCGAACGTACGGCACCTCCGAGTTCTGCACACGTTCAACTCGGTGACGTCCCTCGAGCTCCGATCCAGCCGAGTGTTCAGGGAGAGTTTCGTCAGCACGACGGCGTGATGATGGTGATGATGTTCTACCGACGCAGGGCTTCGCCTAAGCACCGCTACGATATGACCGAGGTGGAATATGGTGGAAGGGGGCACCGCACACGGCTAAGGAACGATCACAAAGATCAACTTGTGTGTCATGGTGTGCCCCCTTGCCCCCGTATATAAAGGAGGGAGAGGGGGAGGTGCGGCCTGCCCTAGGGGTGCGCCTGGAGGAGTCCTACTCCCACTGGGAGTAGGACTCCCCCCTCTTGCCTTGTTGGAGAAGGAAAGGGGAAGGGAGAAAGAGGAAAGGGGAGTGCCGTCCCCCTTCCTTGTCCTATTCGGACTAGGGGGGAGGGGGCGCGCGGCCTGCCCTGGCCGGCCCTCCTCTTCTCCCTTAGGGCCCATGTAGGCCCATTAACCACCGGGGGGGGGGTTCGGTAACCCCCCGGTACTCCGGTAAAATCCCGATTTCACCCGGAACGTTTCCGATATCCAAATATATGCTTCCAATATATCAATCTTTATGTCTTGACCATTTCGAGACTCCTCGTCATGTCCGTTATCACATCCGGGACTCTGAACAACCTTCGGTACGTCAAAACACAAAAAAACCCTAATTACGATCATCACCGAACTTTAAGCGTGCGGACCCTACGGGTTCGAGAACTATGTAGACATGACCGAGACACGTCTCCGGTCAATAACCAATAGCGGAACCTGGATGCTCATATTGGCTCCTACATATTCTACGAAGATCTTTATCGGTCAGACGGCATAACAACATACGTTGTTCCCTTTGTCATTGGTATGTTACATGCCCGAGATTCGATCGTCGGTATCTCAATACCTAGTTCAATCTCGTTACCGGCAAGTCTCTTTACTCGTTCCGTAATACATCATCCCGCAACTAACTTATTAGTTGCAATGCTTGCAAGGCTTGAGTGATGTGCATTACTGAGAGGGCCCAATGTTGGAAATACGCCAACCCAACAAGTACCTTTGGAGACACTTGTAGAGCACCTTTATAATCACCGAGTTACGTTGTGACGTTTGGTAGCACACAAAGTGTTCCTCCGATAAACGGGAGTTGCATAATCTCATAGTCATAGGAACATGTATAAGTTATGAAGAAAGCAATAGCAACAAATTAAACGATCAAGTGCTAAGCTAACGGAATGGGTCAAGTCAATCACATCATTCTCCTAATGATGATCCCGTTAATCAAATGACAACTCATATCTATGGCTAGGAAACATAACCATCTTTGATCAACGAGCTAGTCAAGTAGAGGCATACTAGTGACACTCTGTTTGTCTATGTATTCACACATGTATTTTGTTTCCAGTTAATACAATTCTAGCATGAATAATAAACATTTATCATGATATAAGGAAATAAATAATAACTTTTATTATTGCCTCTAGGGCATATTTCCTTCAGTACCTACTAGTTTTATAGTGGTAGTACTAGTAATATAGTATTAGGAGTACAAACTTGGTACTAGTAGGAGTAGTACTAGTACGGAATGCTCCTACTCTATCAACGAGACCCTTCTGACACCAAATTTCTTGGCTTCCGTGCTACAGCTAGATCTTCCCCTCGTTTCTATTTTCCAACTCGGCGGCGGGCGGGGTGTCGTTTTGCTCAACGGCGGTCCCACATGAAAGTGAAAATGCTAGGAAACACGCCTTCCCTAAGCTATGTGTCGTGCCGGACGGGCCGTGTTGTACTCCTGATTCCCGGGCGTGTGGGGGTGCGACGCAAATGCGGCATGCCTTTTCCTTTTACCTGCAATGTGCCCGTGCGTTGCGACGGATCCAAAGTAGTAGAATAGTAGTATTTGTTCACAAACTTGAAAGAAATCACTATTGTTTTGATATACTCCTAATAGATTACTCCCTCCGTACCTAAATGTTTGTCTTTTTTGAGATTTCAAATGGACTATCACATACAGATTATATAGACATATTCTAGTGTTTCTAGCAAGATGCCCGCGCATTGCACGAAGTTGATGGAAAAGGTAAGCACAACTTATAAATTGACGGATGGAGTACTAGTTACAGAGATGCATATAATTAAGCAAAGGGATCACACATGTCGGTATTGACTGGAACGAGAATGCAACAACATAATAAGAATTAAGGCCACAATGATGCAATCGCAGTGGTGGTTACAAAAGGCAAGAAGAAAGATGGATCCATGAACGTACGACCTCCTCCTCCTCAACTTAGTGCACCGGGCCACCGACTGGCGGCTAAGGAGCGGCGGCTTTTGTGGCAAGGTCGAGGTGCTTCTCAACAAAGGCATCCAAGGATTCCCGCCGGTTGAGGAAGGCCAATGTCGTAGCGTCCTCACTGGCCTTGTAGATACCTATGTACATGATTTCCTCGTACACGTGGATGTGTAGGTCGATGAATTCCTGCAGGGCGAGGCGCATCGCGGCGAGCGCGACCTCCAGGTGGACATTCTTCATGGCGTCGAGGGGCAGTCGCAGGGCCACTAGTGCTTGAATGAGGTTCCGGCCATGGAGGCCGATTAGGGTGGCAGGCAATGAGGAGCCCGGGCGCGCGGGCTGGAGGAGTACGGCGATGTCGTCTGCGAGCTTCTTGAGGACGATGAACTTGTTGCTGGTGGCAACGATCATCTGGTCCAACTGAGAGTCGTAGTTGGCGTCGACGGCGGCCATCCACCAGCCGGTCTCCAACACCGTCTAGAGACGATCCTCGGCGCCATGCTGCACGCCGACATCGTGGACCATCTGGCGCAGCCGCTGGCCGCTCACGCGCATCGCCGCCATGGGTCTGGTGTGAGCTCTTTTGCGCTTAGTGTAGGTGCTTAGGCAAATGCGTAGGTGCGTACGATGTGGTAGATGCATTGGAATGGAGAGGCGCCTTTTTATTAGGGCAATGAGGGCAAACTGCGTTGCATTCACATCGTGCAGCCTCTTTTCTCGGACCTCCTCCCATTACTTCCCTCATGCATTAATTGAAGGAGGATGCATTGGCCATTCAACATATCGGGAACCGCTACTCCCTCCCTCGTCTGCATTAAAGCCGTATCGGGAACTGCGTCGCCCGCTGTCAAATCGAATACTCCCTCTTTATATGTACCACCTTTTTTTTAATTTCAAGTTTTGCTCCATGGCGCAATCCATCGATACTACTACTATACAAAAGTGGAGTATATACATTTTTTAAAAGGCTAGAGGGCGGGGCAGTCTAGCTCGGTCGGTTTCACGAGAGGTGAGGGCCTTTGTGATTTGACGGCTCATTACTGTTGTCAAATCGAATAGTATTGCGCCGCCCGCTACACACCTGGCACCTCCATTAAACCCCTCCGTTAAACCCTCATGCAAACCGAGAATCCTACTCCGGCCACACGTCCGTTCATGAGCGGGCCGGAATTAAACGCAACACCGGCTGAGCTCCTCCCGTCCACCCTCAGTTTAAACGAGGCCAGACGCCGGCCAAGCTCCTAGTGCCCGCCCTCTATTTACACGAGGCCAGACAGACAGCGGGAAAGAATCGCACCCCTCCGCCGCTCCCCCATCTCCTCCTTCACCATTTTCTCCACTCTTCCGATGGCTTCCGATGAGCCGTTCTCCGGCATATTACCCGGCTGGGTGGCCTGCCGAGCCCTCCGGATACGAGCGAGGCCACTCGGTGCTTCACCAACCTCGCTTGGCCGGACGGAGCCAGTTGCCGCCCCAAGCAGGCGTGTGGTTCAGAAACTCGCCGCTCCAGTTCAGCTCGATGAGGAGTGGCGAGTTGCTCCACGCCGGCACGGCGGCGAGCACGCCGGTATGGGCGCCATCGCTGTCGCATCGTACCGCGCCACCAGTGTCTGCGGTGGGCGCGCCTCCCGTGTCTGTGGGCGCACCTCCCGTGCCTGCGGTAGCACCATGCAGGCAGAGATAGAAGCCGGGTGCGTTGAGAGCGACGAGTCGGTGGCCAACTTCTCCGTGTCCGCAGCCATCATCGAGAAGAAGTAGAACACGGGAGGCCGCCGCCACTTGGGACCCATGAAGGCCACCGTCGAGGCGACGACCGCGGATTCAAGTGGTTTCTTTGCTGCTTCGTCTCTTCCGAGGACCTTCGTCGACCCCGCAAGTGTCTGACGGACATGAGGAAGACAAAGGGATCCGCGGGCGGCCATTTAGAACTAAAATAAGTCTAGATACATCCATTTCTAGGACAAATATTTCCGGACGGAGGGAGTATTAATTATACAAGAGAGCCGGATTGGCACCTCTTAGTTCATGTAAATATAATGAAATCCATCATGTTTATATGAAGATCCGGCTTTTTTATATGAAATCCTTCATGCTTATATGAAATCAGTCCGTGTTTGCATGAATTTCATCTGGTTGGTTAGAGTTGTAAAAATGTATGCCACTGGCGTTTGATGTCGTCCTCCGGTTAAGGAAGCAGGAGGAAATTTGCCGGCTGCTGTTAGAGATGCTCTTTATGCTGGAAATAATAGAGTGACATCCAATCCATTTGAGTTAATTGCCTGTATGATTGTTCCTCTATAAAAAGTTAATTGCATGTACAGTGTACACGTGACTTGCAGGGTGGCTACAGCTTCGTACAGAAAGTTAAAAAGAAACAAGTCCATTTTAATCTTGTATTCTAAGTATTCTGTGGGTTCCACTGTCAGTACAATAGAGAAAGAAGTATATATTAAATAAGTAGAGTAATATATAATATAAAAATATAAAGTTAAAAGACAGAATTCAAACTCATGTCATTGCGTTGCGAGCATCCAGCGCTAACCAGCCCAGCACATTTTTGTTGTAAACCATGCTAGAGATATATCTCCATGTCTACTCTTATATATACTCCATTCGTTCCTAAATATTTGTCTTTTTCAGATTTCAAATGGACTACCACATACGGATGTGTATGTAGACATATTTTAGAGTGTAGATTCAATCATTTTGCTCCGTATGTCTTTTCAGGAAGGGGTCAGATTTGTCCTTGATTTATTTATGAGGTAGATGGCACTGCACCGCCAAGAAAAGAGGGTAACATCAAAATTATGGACTACTTTTTTGACTATGTTGGTAAGGTCCGGTCATAGTCACTTGTTGAAATCTCTAAAAAGACAAATACTCCCTCCGTCCGGAAATACTTGTCATCAAAATGGATAAACGGAAATGTATCTAGACGTATTTTAGTTTTAGATACATCTCTTTTTATCCATTTTGATGACAAGTATTTTCGAACGGAGGGAGTAGAAAACAGAGTTTGTGATGATGGTGTGCGTGCCATCCTGCAATATAGGCCGTCGGATTTATATCTAACGGATAGGAAAGAAACTATGGCAATTTTGCAAAAATATACCCACACGTCTCTCCATGTTCGCAAAAAGGGCTTCCCTCGTTCAACCTTTTCTCTCACAAGATAAACTACTCATATAAATGCATCTTGATGTTCCGTGCAACACACGGACAGCTAGCTAATTTCTTTTAAAATAGTTGCTGCAATAATTGGGTTGAAGTGATATATTTTATGTCTGCCCCGAATGATTTCAGATTCACTAGTGGTAACAAAGAAAAGGTTGCCTTGTTAATCAACAGAAAACAGGGTGAAAACTATCACATGAGGCCGGTAAAAACAAGGCACACTAGGTTCAGCGTCATCGTCACTACAGCTGAGCGCGCGCAAGAAGTCTACATATGGAGGGGGCTACCGAGCGAGGCACAGAGACACAATGTTTGAGAGAGAAACCAATTGACAGATTATGATCAGATCGAGTTGTCACCCTTCTGCTG